>NC_142929.1:148182046-148184546 GCF_046866305.1 Octopus bimaculoides | reverse complement strand
AAATCTATAAATATTGACATGACCTTTAGGTTAAGGACATATTGAGATACTTTGAGAAAATTACATAGTTCTGAATAACTACAAGAAGTTATATGACCACAAGAAAATACCTTGTAAATAAATGTCCGTAAAACAAATATCTATCGTAATATACAGAAAAAGATATATTTTAAATTGATGTCTTTTTCCTCAATGAAAATGGTTCTACGATGTGTTATTTTTGGTTTTGTAATTGTAGTTGCTGTTTAGTTCTAAGTGTGTCTTGATTGAGAAAACTTTTGATCAATTTTACATGAATATACTTTACATGTGTATCTTCTGTGAAAAATGTTCAGCTTATAGCTTACTTATGTATTTTCTTACTCATGTATTGGTGTTTTGCTTTCATATCAAAGAATCATATTATATTCCGCTGGAGCATTCAGCATTCTGAGATCCGTTCTATCAATTCTAATTTGTAATAAAGTTCGGGTTGATTCCTCTCCCCTTACTCTCTTCAACAGTAATACCTACTAAACGTCATATCCATCAATACCTACTCCTCCCAAATCGTCCATACTCAAGTTTTATTCATTTCCAAACTTAGCACCACAATATAACAATAATTGCTTCAGAAAAATTGGTTTTGTGCTTTATGTTCGCAAAATATTTCACACTCATTCGACTTCTAACTCTCCACAAAGCTCAGCTAAAGACTACTTCAGGGGTAATACTGGATACTATGCAATTCAAAATAGCAATCTACAGGAAGTCGTGACATACTTACCTGTATGTTTTATAATGAAGCTAAAAAAACATAAATTTTCTTGGCACGAATAATTATTGAAAAAGAAAATATATACATCGAATCCATTATAATAAAACACCTGACCTGATATTCTATTATTATACAGCACTTACGTTGTAATTATTTCACCTTCACATTTTTCTTAAGATGTATCTATATTTACTTGACAAGCCTAAGTATTTTTGAATAAATCTTCTATAATACTGTTACCAATAATGTATGTAGGCACCAACCATTGTGTATTTTATTAAAGTTTCCTTTCTGTGAACACTACACACATTTAGAAGAACTAATTCATTGAGAATTCATCTCTTAGTTAAATAGACTACGTAGTGCCAAAGATATACACAATTAACCCTTCACTCTGTTGCAATCTAAGTTTTATTTAAATGATCAACTGGATTTCAATAAGAAAAATGCTATATGGTGATTAATTTTTAAGCAAAAGATATTTGTGATACCTCTGATCATATAAAGTTTGATATTCACTTAGCATCAGATTAACTAATTTAAATGGTATTTAAATTATTGATTCACAAGTTACTTAAATGAGATTATAAATATACTAGGTATCATCCACGAAGAAAGTATTTGGTGACCAACAGAATGATAAATTTAAAAAGAAACTAACCAGATTCAAGTGTAATGATTCCCAACCTCTCTTGACTAAATACATTTTGACATTCCTCGCAATTCTTAATGACAATCGATAGCTCAATGAGTTCTTGATTCCTTCTTAATAGAATCTACTTAGCAGAAAGAAAACGTAATTTTTCAATCAAGATAAAAGCTTTCCTAAAATATTTCACTTAGTATATCTCCTCTTTTAAGTAATTTTGCTTGGAGTTTTTCAGCAGTTTGTTGGAAAATGAATTTACTTTATATTTAATATCTTGTTATCATTTCCAGTTTAGTTAGCTCCGAACTTTCAGCAACTGATAGGTTTCCAAAGACACTGACATTTTGAACGGAAATCTAAAGGTGGCGATTCGATTAACTTTTCTTTTATAGACTTATCAACTTGATTACTATATATTACAAATAATCCAGAGATGGATATTATGTAAAATCATTATACTTTGAGAATATGCGGCATATTTGTATTTAAATATAAACGTATAAGCTAATTACTGACGCGATAAAATATATATAGAGAGAAGTGCAACCAGGATATGTCTCAAATAGGAAACTGATTAAAAAATAGATTTGGCAGCGTTTAGCATTAGAATTTGAAATATACTGCTTTAGTTTCATTTACTATGAATTTACCGAACAATATTCGGCAGATATTTAATATCTTGTGAAAATCAAATTACTGTTCAACATATTGCGTAAATATTACTTCACTGCATCTTCAGTTGGTAAGTTGATTATGTTTTCAAAGAAGTTGCAGATATTTAAGAAAGCCGACGTAGGTATCTTTACGGGGATTTATTTTGCATTTGTAACTCTATGCACAATTGCTTTTTTCAACAAATCACACACATGGGTATATGTACATTCATACATACACATATACCTATGCACCTAAATACAGCTCCCCTCACGTACACACATGATGGTAGTCTCTGGTACTTTGAGAAAGACTGTTCAGTAATTTCTAGCTGAGCAGCCTACACAAATTATTTGTTTGTAGTGATCGAATGTATGTGCAGTGTATTAGTACACTCCCTCCATCGAATCGAATTTACCTGAATAGGTGTACCATACGTC
>NC_142929.1:148019546-148022046 GCF_046866305.1 Octopus bimaculoides | reverse complement strand
AGAAAGAGAAAGAGATAGAGTAGCGTCGGAAAATATGAAGTTACGAAAAACTACTTACAATTGGAGACGCTGCGTTCAATCATGTAAAAACAAATAGTAAATGAGTATATGCATATATACGTACAGGTATGTGCATACCGACACCCACCTGTATGTATAGGTGCATATCTGGGTACAGGACATTGCAAACAAAACAGAGACGAGAAAACACACAAGCCACATAGAGAACATTCTACTTCATCAGCTACCTCCGTTATATATATATATTATACACACATATATACATATATTCACACACACACACACACACACACACACACACACACACACACACACACACACACATACACACACACACACATATATATATATATGTACTACGCATACATATATACATATATATGTATATAAACATTCACTCATATGCATATTAAAACAAAGCGATAAAACAACCGTTAACAGAAACCATAACGATTGGTTGATATGGATTCACACAATCAAATTTTATCTGGTTTGCAGTGTGACTAAATTTGTTGTAAGTTAGTCTATTTGACTATACCAAAGTTTTCAAGTTTCGATAACATACTGTGTTATCGCGAAAAGCACACTCAGAACACATATGAATAAATGATATTCATTTAATTAGTATATCTAGTTAATGTTCTTCAAATTATGTGTGAGTTTTATTGCTAGTAACAAAATTATCTATGCCAAGTATATTTCATTACGGTGAAATATTCATTAAATGATGTTAGATATAGTTCTCGTTTCCCATATATATTTAGAAAGTGGCGCCTCATCAGGGGAATACTAGTGGAATCTGAATTTCATTGCGATTCGAACTAACATTAATAGGAAACTGTTCATTTCTACGAATTCGTTAATCACAATAACTTAAATTGATATTTAATGTCCCAGAAGCAAATATTAGGTTTATTTCAATAAGCATTAACATAATAGTAACATGGAAACGAATATATATCGAACTGGTACGTATTTCTTAAACTTCATGTAAAAGCAATTAGAGATGAATGGAAAGCTTATTACAAGTTGTTTTTAATATTTTATAACGTACGTTGTCTGGGAGGTTTATTTTTACGGCTGATGTATCCGTAACTACACTGAACAAGAAACTAAACATCCGAATATTTCTATCTTCAGTAGTAATTATATTCCACTAGGTATTTTCTTTATACTTAATTTTATTCTGAAATACTCTACAAAACAGTGAACATTTTATTATTGTAGAAATCATTAATTTCTTTAAAGAGGTAACGTAATTTGAAACAGTTATTTTCTATATTTTTGTTTATATTTATAACGTAAAAGTAGATACGTTGAGGAATATGTAAACACATTTTATAGAAACTAACTATCTAGATGACAATCCAGCGATAGATAATATCTCATATTTACGCTTTTTTTTCCTCTCCAGGAATTTGCTGAACCCTACATATATTAAACATTTGTTATAAGTGGATTGGTTTGCGAGATATACTATTTATAGATAAAATGTTCGTGAAATCATTGCAGTGTCTTATTTGGTTCATGGTAAAGAGAATATAAGTACGTATTAAGGTTCATACATATGTCAATGAAAGAAATATGATCTTGTAAGGACGGTTTTTTGTGTTGATTTGTACCCTCATGACTTAGGACTTTTAAAGGCAAGAGATAATTTTTTGATTCTATGTTTTTTGCAGGTCGAAGTTACAACAAAAAGGAAAACCGCCAACAACATATAAAGTAAAATACAGTTTGAGAGAACTTAGATACTAATCTAGGTAAAGCATGTGAGCTAACAGTACCAGTAACCTGATTTATGTCAAAACATTGGTACCGAGTTAGATAGGTGTTATTACTTCATGTAAAAAGCATCTAAGTAAAATAAAAAGCTGCGTGTATGTGTGCATATATATATATATATATATATATATATATATATAGTGTAGTATATTGCCACTTAAGTGTGGCTGACCCCTAGGGGTGGATGTTACTGTTGCTTTTAGCCCCAGGAGGACATCTCCTCCAGCTGGCTTATCGACACACTACTGTGTCCTGTTTGCCAAGGGAAGTTACCTCTCCCATCATGATCTGTAGCACGAACGGACCCGGGTTTCAGGGTTATTTCCCTTCGTCGGCGTTCGATAGCCACTGATCCTTGATGAGAGAGATAAAATCCTGGCGATCTTATATCTACTTTTCCAGTGAAATTCTTCACTGATATCGAAAAGGTGAAAACAAGCAATGTTAATTCTCTAAATGAAGTATTAACAGTAACTGCACGATAAAGTGTAGTATATTGCCACTTAAGTGTGGCTGACCCCTAGGGGCTAAAAGCAACAGTAACATCCACCCCTAGGGGTCAGCCACATTTAAGTGGCAATATACTACACTTTATCGTGCAGTTACTGTTAATACTTCATTTAGAGAATTAACATTGCTTATATATATATATATATATATATATATATATATATATATAGAGAGAGAGAGAGAG
>NC_142929.1:147989546-148014546 GCF_046866305.1 Octopus bimaculoides | reverse complement strand
TAACTCCTTAACGTCACGTATATAGCCTTGTATATTTGTCAATAAAATGCCAAGTTTTTTACGAAAATTTTTATCTAAACATTCCAGTCCACTTCAACATAATAGAGAAACAGGCAAAAACCTCAATTAGCACTACTTTTATATCGTTCGGAATATCATAAAGAGTGTCATTTTCCAGGTGCTATCCATTACTTCTGTATTCTATGAGCAATTCTGCTTTCAGAAATACCCTGAGTTTGAACATGCTCTACGGGTATATAAAAGAAGGCACATTTTTCAACGTTTTTACCTTATGTCATTAGTTTAGAAGCAGCACGCTGCTTTTCTGAACATTACTGATGGAACATATGTCATATACATTACTTGTGACACCTAACATACTGCATGATACACATTTTATCTTTGTCTTTAATTACGCAGAGTTCAAGGGGGTGTTTATCATATATGAAACTATGTATGATATAGAAATAAAACGTTTGCGATTGAAGAATCAGTTGTGTGGTGTTCTATATTAATTTTATATGAACATTCTTTGAAAGCAATTGGAAAATGTATAGTAATATACACGTCAGATAAAGCAGTAGTTATATCAGTAGTTATCCAGTTATACGGGATGAAGATGGATTTGATATTCCCCACAAGTTACATCATGAAAAGACCTTGATAATATAAAAACCGCCTAAATCAAAGGCTTTAGTAATGTAAAAGAATCAATGATAACCGGCAAATTTCTGTATAATGCATTTCCGTAAGATTTACGAGTCTTCGCTACGCGTTCAGCCTCAAAACCGCCAAGGCATGAGAAAGCGGTTATCTCAAAGTGGTAAATTACTCTATCAAAAATATTAGTGTTCAAAAATCTGCCTGAAACATGAAGGAAAGAAATGTTACAACATACAGAACGCAACATCTGAATTTGAACTTTGTGTAATATATTCAGTAACATATCTCTCCAATCTTGAGAAGCTGTGACGTTTTCCCACAAAGTACATTTTAGATTATGCAATAAATCTTTTATCCTATTTATTATGTGTATAAGCAGTACCAGAATCGCTTCTATGTCAGGAGAATTACTGTACAGGCATTACGTTCTTGTATCATTGGCAGTTTCCATAAACACAAAAGAAAACGCAATATCGCATTCAAAATATAAAAGCATCTTTGAAAATCAAGATTTTAACTAGAACATGGATGGGAGATAAGAGTTTATTCAAAGTAGCCGCCAGTACCTCAGGATATTACCAGAACCTGGTATGAGATTCTCACTGTGCCTCTGAGACGATCATCGACCACTTCCTTACCTGATCATTAACTCAGCCTTGACGTTGCAGGTAGAACGATTGGCGTCTTTCTCGACAGCATCAAACACATACTATTCGATGGGATAATTAAGAGGCCAGAAATTGCGACTGGGGAAGTCGTAGAAATTCTCTGACAATCGCGTCCCACTCGATCGGGAGATGTGGCAAGAATTCGAACAATGCTGTCACCCATATAACTTTCCAGCACCAACGCTCTCCAGTTAGATAGTCTCCAGCAACCTCACAAGACCGTCTGAATTAAAGACACTTTGCTAAGGCGCAACGCAATGGAACTGAACCCGGAACCATGTAGCTAGGAAGAAAGCTCAGGCCGACCAACGTCTTGTGAATGCATTTGGTAAACAACAGAAACTGAAAGAAGCCTGTCGTATGTATGTGTGTATATGTGTGTATATATATATATAAATATATATATATATATATATATATATGTGTGTGTGTGTGTGTGTGTGTGTGTGTGTATGTGTGTGTGTGTGTGTGTGTATGCATGTACATATATATATACATATATATTTATATTTATATATACCTCTGTGCACGTATCGTTGTGCCTGTGTTTGTCCCTTACCACCGCTTGACAACAACCAGTGTTGGTGTGTTTGCGTCCGAGTGACCAAGAGGTTCGGCAAAAGAGCATAAAAGAATAAGTACCAGCCTTATATATTAAATCCTGGGGTTGATTCGCTCGACTAAAACATTTTGAAGTCGGTGCTCCAACATGGTCACAGTCAAATGACTGAAACAAGCAAAAGAATAAAAGAATATACGCGACTCTGTGTATGTGTGTGTGTATCTGTGCGCGCGCGCTTCTATTTGCAAGTCTATGCGCCCCGGTGTACACGTTTATGTATGAGTATTAAAATATACATATGTACATATATTACGTGTGTGTATTCTACAGACAAGTAGAAAGATGCTGACAGGTCGGTTTTCTAAATGGCTGTCAAAAACAAAGTTGAAGGTCAAATACTAATTTTTCAAGTATAATTTATAGAGAAATAATCGACGAGCTGGCAGAATCGGGAGAACGCCGGGCGAAATGTTTAGCGGTATTTCGTCTGTCGTCATGTTTTGAGTTCAAATTCAAACGAGGTCGGCTTTGCCTTTCATCCTTTCGAGGTCGATAAATGAAGTACCAGTTACGTACTGGGGTCAATCTAATCGACTGATCCCCTCCCATCAAATTTCTGGTCTTGTGCTTATAATAGAAAGGATAATATATACATAAATGTGAAATTGTATCTATGGCCTACACCGATCACCTGCTATTGTGCTTCAGAACGAACCAATCCTCTAGCATATTTCAAATATCCCATGACAAGAGCATTTTTCTCAGATATATTATAGAATACAAGGGAAGAGAAATTACTTACGCAATACTTGGATTGAATTGAGGATTTTCATATTGCAAAGCAAATTTGTGACCATTCTCTTATAATATGGCTTGATCTTTTTGTATTTCGCTAAGTTTTGACGTAGTTCTAAATATTACATATCGCTGACAAAGTTTTTCGGGCTATGCATACCATAGAATTCGAATTCATATATCCAATATGATCTCTCTCTCTCTCTCTCTCTCTCTCTCTCTCTCTCTCTCTCTCTCTCTCTCTCTCTCTCTCTCTCTCTGTGTTTTACGTCACACTCAAACTACATGACACCACTTTTGAACATAGTAGTAGATTGCTTTCTCAATAAACAACGAGAATTTATCAATAAGGGGCAAATAAGATGAATACTTTGCCAGAGAACGAAAATGAATACACAAACACACCTACACACGCACAACAAAACCAAGGGCAGAGAGGTTTGAGCTTTTTTACAGTTGTTGCAAATGCCACATACACTTTGATATCTATTTTTGCTTCATTACACAACCAACAAAACAACTGTCTATCGTCGAATGTGATGTGGTATTTTGTATCTTTATTATTTCAACTGTATTCCCAAGAATGAATATCGTAAGGCGTGTTTATTACCTCCGGCTTGGCGAAGGCGGAAGTATTGTTTTTCAGTCGTGTTTGTTTGTTTGGTTGTTTTTCCGTAGACAAGATATCTCAAGAACCGCTGGATGGATTCGAATGAAACTTTCAAAGATGTTGGGTCTTATGACCGACACTTACTGAGTAGATTTTGAGATCGATCCGGTATCGGACAAGGATTCTGGATTATTTTTCCGGTTTTTCAACTTAATTTTTAAGAGTGGTCGGGTTTATTTTTCTTATTCTCGTTTGTGAGAGCAGTCGAGATTATTTCAGATATTCTCATTTTAAAAATCATCTCTGGCTAATCGTTGAGAGGACGTTGGTTTTGCCTTGGCGGAAGTGTGTGCTCTCTGAGTGCACTTGTTTTGATCAAACTCTTTTTGTCTATCATCAGAGTTTCAAAGGCTTTCCAGTTTATATTGTGCATGTAAGAACAGAAATATCGATTCTTACCGAATTCCTTGATAGAAACTCGGCAGAATAACGAAGCAAAAATCAAAATAAAATAATGCAACTTATTAAATCGCATGATCCAAACAATTTTAGTTTTACTTTGTAGAGACTAGAGCACAAAGTCACACTTTTACAGAATTACCAAGTAAAATAATAACTTTCCATGGTTCATCACAGACACTGTTAGTGTGTAACATTACATTCCTATATTTTCTCAATGTTTTCACTTCCTTACAAACTAATGCTTATATGTGAGTGCAAGTGGACATTTCAGTTATATATATATATATATACATCCATTTAGCTATTACGCGGTTCTCAGTGCTAATATTCAAGTAACGTCCTCGAAATCATTTTCAACCAACGGCAATATAAATGGAATATAAGAAATAAATCCAAATTCCATATTGCAAATTTGTTATGATTGCCTCAAGGAAAAGCAGATAGAATTCATTCGTTACTTATCCTGAATGTATTATATTAACATAGTAATGTGCACAGTTCAGGTATGTACTTACTTACTATCGATAAAGTTAAAACATATATACTTATATTATGCTTCCCTGAAGGTATAAAGATAAACATTAAAAAAATATTCGACATAATTTTCATGCATATATACATATATGTATATACATACATATATATGTGTATATACATATATATGTGTATATACGTATATATATATATATATATATATATATATATATATATATATATATATATATATATATATATATATATATATATATATATATATATATGTATCTATATATTTGTATATATATATATATATATATATATATATGCATGCATGTTATATGTTTGTATATACACATGCGTGTGTGTCTCTGTGTATGCATGTATACATACATGTATGTACGTGTGTATGTATGTATGCATGTATGTATGCGCGTATGTACGCATGTATGTATGTAGGTGTTGCAAGACTTATCACGCTGAAATGATATTTGCAGTTTAATAAGCTTTACAGCAGCAACTCGTAAACATGAGCATTTGCTAATACACTGGTAAATATATTAGCATTATCCTTTTCTGTCTCAACATCTAACTATACCTCTAAGCTACATTTGCAATTAGATACCTATTGTGACATCCACAGAGAGACAGACAGACAAATAGACAGATAGACAGATAGATAGATAGACATCAACGCACGCGTGAACAAGCGCATACACGCACATGCACACACTCACGCACATGCACACTCACGCACATGCACACTCACGCACATGCACACTCACGCACATGCACACTCACGCACCAACGTATATCGTTATTAAATTTCATGCAGAACGGCGAGAGTTGAATCAATAACTTATGTGCTATTTTTCAATATGTCCTAGTAAATTCTAATGTGAATAAGTTGAAATTTGCTGTCTTTAGACATGTGGGAGCAATGCATAACTTTAGACGACGCTTATTTATAACGCACATAATTCATTGATGCACGTTCTAAGGTTTGGGCACATCACCACTCAAAGCTACCTCCTGACCAACGGTATAAAGAGTTACAGAAACAACGAAAAAGAAAAAGGCATCGGATGGGTGATGCATACCCTGCGCGCAGATTTTTTTTGTTTTTTTTGTTAAGTATCATTATTATAGGTATTTATACTCCGGTGAAATTAAGAAATCAACTTGTAAATAAAAGAAACCCTCGAATCAATCATTGTAGGCATGCGCACTCGCACTAACACGCACACACTGAGTTGCATATCTATGTATGTATTTATGTATGTTTGAAGATAATCAAACCAAATTTTCATCATTTCCAACAAATCTCCCAATGAGTATTTCTGCGAAATTTGGAAAAAATCTGTTCGGCCGTTTCACAGTAATTTTGCAAACACACTGAAAAACAAACAAAGATTAATGATTACAATACCCTGCTATCTCTTACGCGCACAGGGCAATAACTTATAGGAGTCAAGAAATTGTAATGTTTTTTTATGTCTACTGATTAATGTCAAACTGGTATTTATTAAAGAAAGGGTTATTATTTTGTCTATCACGTATAGCATGTAATCGTCGAGAAAGATGTCAATCAACACCCCCAGAACACAACTGAATCTCTCAAGTCTTCCATATGCCCAAGTCTTCCATATTCATTATGCCCAAAATTGACAAAGATCATATGACCATTGTGTTCAAAATTGATAAAGATCATGTGATCATTATGCCCAAAATTGATAATGATCATATTATTTACACATGTCGATGCTTTCGATTCCATATTGAAGCGTTTCTTGATGCTAACCGTGGATTACGTGGATGTGATAAAAGTTCACAAACTTATTCATACAAATTCGTTTTCAAATGTAGCTTTACCTTAATGAACTATAAGTCTCTTTCTAAATTCATGCCAATGATCGCAGAACACTGACGCCACATGTAAACACGTATGTTTATATATGTGTGTCTGTGTGTGTGTGCATGTGTGTGTGTGTGTGTGTGTGTGTGTGTGTGTGTGTGTGTGTGTGTGTGTGTGTGTGTGTGTGTGTGTGTTTATATAATGAAGGATAATATTTTCATTCATGATTTTACCAGGTGGTCAGCACGAAAATAAAAACCTGATAGGTAAATTTTCTAAATATTATATTAATAATTATACACATAATTATAACAAGAGATTACAAACAAGCCTCTCCACGCGCTGAAAATAAGCACCAAATGACGCTAAAGCCACGTTAAAAACTCATGATGAAAATATTATTTTTGTTACGTTAATAAATGAGTGAACCTTCAACTGAAATCACCATCTTCAAATTCACATTTGAATCTAAAAGGAATTTACTTTGAACCATGTAACTGTTATTAGTAAGATTAAATTAGCCTGTATGTGTTCAACCGAAATTTAAGTAAATAATGTTTTTTTTTTTTCTCAAACACGCAAGTTTATAGATACCATTTCACTGCGCGGCTGCACCAAAACCAAGAATTAATCATAAAAATCATAAAAGACAATAGATTCCGGAGGGATTTAAGTCTGAACATGGAATTATGCTTTATTTATTGTCATTGTGCAAATAATTTGAGCAAAATCGCAAAGAAAATGTAGAATAACTTGTTGATCACAAACTACAACCGCAACTAATCATAAGTTTTACTTTAAATATTGCGTTTCACATTTTGTTTTACCTTACTTCTCAAAATGTAGGTTCATAACTTTACAGCATGGAGTAGTTATTCTTTTTATGGTTAAGTTTTGTCGTTTCTTCAAATATATTTATTTGCCGAAAATGCTTAAAAGTCCAAGGCTTATAACCCCAGAGTAATATAATTCCAATCCCTTTATTTGTAATATCTTTTCTATTTTTATTCTGCATCACTGAAGTTAACTATACTTTTTATAAAACTGCTACGTTTCATATTTTTATTATTTTACGCTACACTATTATATTGCCTAAGAATGTTATTTAAGTGTATCGTTTCTCGATACCATATTTTTTTAAAAGAAATAATAATAAAAGTGCAACTTTTATTTCAGGAAATTAAAGAGTTATATATAATAGCATATTAATTATCTCCTTACTGATTTAGGCAGATCATGAATGGTCTAATATCATGGACACTATTGACGTATTCAATGAAATAAAACAGTTTTACACTCTTTTATTTATTATGTCAACCATTGAAAAGAAAACAAAAATAGAACGGCATTTAAATGTATTGTATCATTTCCGAACAATGCGATTGTAATTTTGATTTATTGAGGATCCTATAACAATTCAATTCTGCCGAGAAATTAAGCATAAAATTCATTAATGACTACGTTTCTACAAGACACTTACTATACGTCTTTACCTTCTTATCTATATTCACTCAAGCAAAATCTGCGTTTAATGTAGAAGTTCAATAAAATGTTAAATCAAAGTAAGTGAATGAAACAAATATTGATCGGGGAGAAGAAATTGAGATAAGGGTTATCATGACATATTGTCACATCATTTCTCACTATAGTAGCTTTAGAAAGTTGTTTCAAACTAGAATTATATTCAAAGAATTCTATATTGAGGTTATCTGAATATACTTCGCAGGTAAGATTTCCATTATGACGAATAATATATATCTAAGGCAAAGAGTTACATACAGAATTGTGAGATATATATGTTTCGTATGCAAAATAAATTGGCATAAGATAGATTTATGGTCGATTTATATAATCTAAAAATCACAATCGACTTTTCAACGATTTTAATCCAGAAATCGAACTGATCTTTCTACGTGAGTTATTTTGATACTCGATATAGGGTAATAAAATGACGAAAGCATTCATTTATTTTAAAACCAAACTTTATATAACAATATTCTATTGAATTTTTATTATGAAATTACCAAACAATAACGTTTTCAAAATGAAGCAGCTGATTAGATTTTCCCCCTATGCTTTCAATAATGAAATAATTATCTTATCAAAAATATGCGTTTTCTATTATTACATTTAAATGAAGAACTTTTTCCCTTTCGTTTCATCGAAATGGATTTTCTTTAATACTGTTGGTTATATACAGACAAATAGTATATATGCGTATACACACACACACACACACACACACACACATACACACACACACTCACACACACACACATACATACGCACACACACATACACACATATATATATATATGCAGACACATATGCATATATATATATACACACACATATGCATATATATATAGGCATATAAATGTATGTATATATATATATATGCAAGCATATTCATACGCACATACGCATGTATATATATATATATATATATATATATATATATATACATGGAATATCAGAATATATTTATTTTTGCATTATTACCTACACTAATATTTGTTTGTATCAAATTATCGACTTTATCGTGATATAATTTTATTCCATACTTCACGGATGGCTGTTCTTGAAAAGCATCATAATACTTTCATTTATTTACTTGTTCATCTCTCAACAAAAATTATTAAAGTGTGTAAACAATGCATAGAAACTCGTTTTCGATTATAAATATATATTAGATAAAAACAAGTACGTCTATGCGTGAAAGTAACTCTAACAGTTGATGAGGCTTCAGTGAAACAAAGAGCTATCGTGTGTTTCGTCCTTTTTTCCTACATGATTTGTTATTTCGTTTTAATATTTCATTAAATGTTTGGAGTGAAATTCATTTCCAATTATTTTCACCTTGAATTATAAACACATACACAAACGCAGGCATGTATATACATGAAAAGTTGTTCATATATACTAACACAGAAATGCACCCACATTTTCCCCACAAAATTATCGATAGCGAAATTGTCCAACTGCACCGTACCGATGCTTGTGATAGACACCAAAATTGCATATTTTTAGAAAGCTATATGAAACAAAAGCATGTGCCAGTATGTTATTAAATCAAGTGAAATACATACACCTTTAAAATCCAATTTAGGCAAATTTATAACCCCCAAAAAACTGAATTGAGCCTTTCTTGCTGCCTTCCTTCGTATGTGTTGACCATTCTGTCTATTGTGCATTTTGATTAAGCAATGTAAATATGCACTTGTTTTCCTATGCTGCAACAGTTCATAATCCTAAATCCTAAATTTGGTACTGGAAACAGTTTTTAAATATTAGCGTTGGATGAGGCTTCACCCTATCGTTATTGAAAACGGAATAGAAAAACATAATATGTGTAATATAAAAGTTTTTGCACTACCGTCCAAACGTTTGGGTGTATTTAAATGTTTTAACGTTCGCAGTCATTATGGAACATCAAACACTACAAATATATCAATGCAACACTAGTTGTAAATAATACAAACAAACACACATATAAACACATGTTCACTTATTTGCACTAATTGAGTCTTTTCAGAGACTATAGAAATTTTAGGTTACAGAAACTCTGTTAGATCAATGGAACAGGAATCGTGTGTCGACGTTTAAAAATAATACCAAATGTGTCACAAAGTTTAGCTTTGATCAGTTTCATTTCCATATCATGCAATATATTTCTAAAGAAATGGATAAAATCACATGCTGAATATTTTAATTTTAAATTATACTTCTCTTTTTTCAGAAATTGAATTAAGACTTGAAAAATGACAAAAATCATAACTCTTTGAGAGGAGGTATGGTATATTCAATAAGAAAAGCTACCTCTTGATTGAATGTTTCTGTTCATGATATGTCTTTTGAAATAACATTATTCAATGAAACAGGGTCTCATGATGATAGAAAACGATCATGACGACCAAAATCCACTGCAAAATATCAAACCTATTACATCAAACCCGTAGTTCTTGGATACAGACTTCAACAGCTTCACAAGTTACAACACCATTTTATGAAGCAACTGAATCATCTGTGTCTGTCAGAATAGTGAAATGAAGGGATTTTGATGCAGAATTAGAAGGTCGATGTGCCGTTACAAGGTCTTATTAAGAATTGTAAACAAAAATAATGTGTTACCTTGGGAAAATACAGAAATTACATCGTAGAAGATAACAATAAGCTTCTTTGAACGGATGAATCAAAATTTGAAATATCTGGCCCGCAAAAAACAGTGTGCGGAAAAGATCTTGAGAAAGAATACCCCCTTAGTGTGTTGTTACAACTGTTAAGCATGGAGGAGGCTCGGTGATGGTGCGGAGGTGATAAGATTTTGCAGGTGATAAGACGGTGATTACATCTTTGTGTAATTGACGGTATCATGAACCCAACATGGTACCATTCCACTTTACAGAGACGTGCATTGTTCAAGCGGATTACGCATGATCGGGGAAATAAGTACTGCATGTATTATTTAAAGACTAAAAAAGAAAATAATATACCTGAGATAATGAATTGCTCCCCTACTTCGGTACTCCGACCTCAATCCTCTTAAGGTATTATGAGATGAATTCGACAGAACAGTGAAATCAATGTTGCCTGGAAATTCTAACAACATGTGGGATCTATTAAAAGGAGCATGGAATGAATTAATCCCGGCAATATTTAACGTCACTGATCAATACATTACCGAGAATAAGCGATGCATTATTGTAAAAACAAGTGGCGATTTTGAAGAGACACATATGTCATTATGATATAGATTTTGTATGAATTATACTGTTAGAAATTATTTGTTGATGAAAGATCATTATATATCCTTTTCTACTCAAGGCACAAGGCCCGAAATTTTGTGGGAGGATGGCCAGTCGATTAGATCGACCCCAGTATGTAACTTGGCACTGAATTTATCGACCGGAAAGGATGAAAGGCAAAGTCAACCTTGGCGGAATTTGAACTTAGAACGTAGACAAACGAAAAGACAACATTATATATCAATTTAGTAATAAATGGTTATGTGTCGTCACATTATAAATTTAATTACGTTTATTTCTATAATTACATGGTGTATCAAACTTTTTGGATGGTAGTGTAGATAGGAAAGATTATAAATTTTCCTTTTGTTCAAGCTCCCATTTATAACAAGCCAGTGTACGAAGCATGTATCAATTCTTCTCGACTGCTCATTTCTTAGAAGTAAGGAGTCAAATATTTAACAGGTACTAACAATAAGTCTTTGCTGGAAGACACATACCCCCAAAATTGAACTGTGCTTCACGGTTAATACCTGCGCTTCTCAAAACTTTGTTCTGGACAGATTCATGTGAGTCTATTTGCTACAGAACTGCTGTCCGACACTATTGAAAATCGATGTATGAAAGACAGTTGTATAATTAAATGTTCATTTTGTTGATTTTACCTTAGGTAAACAAAAGAAAAATTTCGTAATATTATCTGTAATGAATTTGCGACAAATTAAATCTTGAGAAATCAAAACGTGCATAACTTACAGGTTATAAGTATTAATTTACAGTTGTTTACTCTTTCATATGCATATATATATACATATATATATATATATATATATATATATATATATATATATATATATCTAGAGAGAGAGAGGGAGAGAGAGAGAGAGATAGAGAGAGTGAAAGAGAGAGAGAGAAAGAGAGAGAGAGAGAGAAAGAGAGAAAGAGAGAGAGAGAGAGAGATTCAAGGTGAATATGGTACTTAAGTTTAGGCACCAGAATTAAGTATGGTATTATCCAAACAATTCGAAAATAAGGTGATTAAAATCAAAATAAGCAACAAGGATATCCAAATTTAATGCAGTACGATTGTTTTATGCGACCCCATTTATTGAAGCAACGTGATCATTACATTAAATGTAAAATGCAGAGCAATCCTCAGCTGCACAAAGATATAGAAATTTACTGAAAATTCATTTCAACAGAAGGACATATCTTTGTAACTACATTTAAACTCTCCAAGTAGAAAAGAAGAATACGAAAAGACATTTTGACTTAGCCAGAGCATACAGGCTTCTTTCAGTTTTCATCTACTAAATACACTCACAAGCGTTTGGTCGACCCGAGGCTATAGTACAAGACGGTTGCCCAAGGTGTCACGCAGTGGGACTGAACCTGAACCATGTGGTTGGTAAGCAAGTTTCTGAACACGTAGCCACGCCTGCACATATGACATTCCCACAAAATGGTTTAATTAATATAGATTCCATAAATATTGTCCCAAAGTTTCAGAGTTTAAATTTATCCTTCGCAACATACTAGCACAAGGTAGTTGAGTTGAATATTAGTAGTGCACGGAAGTCAAATCTATAGAATACAGTCTTTTCCTGAGATAATCTGATATGCTGCGAAATGTGCCTTAACTTATAATATTCTTCAGCATTTTCTATGCTAAAATATTTTCAATATGCAAAGCTCTGTGAAGTCTATTGATGTGAAGTCTATCGATGTGATATTTCTCATAAGAATGAGTGCAAAAGAAAACAAACAAAAAAAAAACACAAATAACGAACAATTAATTGTGATTTGAAATCGGGTGATAATTTTCTTTTGAGGAACATTCTTTATGGTAGTGTGAAACTAATTTACTTTTCTATCCTAATTATATTCATTTACCGGTGGAATTTAATTTATTACCAATGCTTGACTTGCATGTCTATATTTCGCTGTGTCGCGATATGTATATGCATATATATACACATACATATACACGCACACACACACACGCACACACACACACACACACACACACACACACACACACACACACACACACACATATATATATATATATATATATATATATATATGTATGTATATACTTAATAACTTTCTTTTACACCTATGAATATTTATTACACTAATTAATTATTAGAACTGTAATCATTTCACAGAATATTGTTATTACCGAAATTTCTCTCAAATAATTTTGGCACTTAGCGACAACAGTGTAAAGAATTTGAAGTTTCTATAACAGAAAATGATATTAAAGCATTTAACTAAGAACATTATAATAAATACCTGATGAATTCGTTTTCGTGTTATATAAACTAAAATGAAATTTAGAGGCAGCAGTGAACTTCCGATAGTAATAAATTAAATTCTTATATGTAAGAAGATACAAATGAATTAATTGAGCTGTCGACATTTGTACATTAAGCTTTTTTTTTTATTACATTGCAAATATGTTATCATGCAGAAATCTTTTTCTCGAGGGTGAGAAATAAGTACCAGTCCAGTAATGTGTTCGTCGGTATTGAATAAACCCTCCCCTCAAAATAGTAGGCCTTATGCTGATATGGGAAAGCAAGTAGTGCATCGGCAGTGTGGTTAAGGCGTCGGAATATTTATTCGCAGAATACGTTCGGTCTTATATTCCTGCATGCAAATTCTGCAATAGCATATTTTCCCTTTCATCTCTCTTGGATCGATCAAATATAGTATCAGTTAACTACCTGGGTCGATGGTATCGACTTTAGAAATTATTGACTATACACCTAAATTAAAAACACTTTTTAAATTTCATTAACCAAATTTGACCTGCATCGATCTTCGCTTTCATCATAATATTTCTAAACAAATATAAATAAATAAATAAAAATAAACTATTTGGCCGACTACATTACTCTACTAACTATCCCAGTCTCGTCTGAATGTTCTTACACTACGGAGAACAACCATAGATGTGATTATGTGGGTGTGCTGGTGCATGGATTTGTGGGTTAGTGTGTATGCGTGTGCGTATGCGCGCACGCGAGCGCATACGTCGAGTGCTATACATATCGTCTATAGTTTTATCTATCGGAAATATGAGATGTATGAATACTTTAGAGTCTATGTTGCTGAATTCTACAAACTATTTACGTGACATATTGTTATCGATGCGATCATGGAAATTTGCACGCTTTCAATAATTACTATTTAATTAATAATCATGGTAGAGAGCAAGCTGCCAATATGACAGCTGATCGCTAGACTAGATTATTTACTTAGTAATGACTATTCCCTCAAATTTGCTATATCTTTTCTTACATAGGTCAGTAACTCCGGTAACTCTTCCTTCCCAACGCTTTCAGCATTCCTCCATCAGTTACGCTAATGTGTATATAAGCATATGTGCATATGTATATCAATATATACATATATGCATACATAATACATACATACCAATATATATACACACATACACACATACACACTCATATACATATATATGGGGATATTTTGAATAATTCTTAAAGTAAATTGTGCTTAACACTTTCAGCGCTAATGGCAGAAGAAATGTATCCGTACAAATTACCACGAAATGAATCATAAAACCCAACTGAATTGAAATCTGGTGATTGTGAATGGAATCCAATAGGACTACTTGTATCTGAGTTCTTCGTACACATTTTTAATAATGTTAATAATAATAACAATCCTTTTGTACTTTAGGAACAGTGTCTGAAATTTTTGGGTAGGGTGTTAGTCAATTTCATCGACGTCAGTGATTGATTGGTAGTAATTTGATCGATCCTGAAAGGATAAAAGTCGACCTCGGTGGAATTTGAACACACAATGTCAGGAGGAACGAAATGTTGTTAATCATTTTGCACCGCACGCTAACATTTCTTCCAGCTCGATTTCTTCTTCTTCTTCTTCTTCTTCTTCTTCTTCTTCTTCTTCTTCTTCTTCTTCTTCTTCTTCTTCTTCTTCTTCTTCTTATTATTATTATTATTATTATTATTATTATTATTATTATTATTATTATTATTATTATTATTATTATTATTATTATTGAGTGAGAGAGCAGTGCATGCCATCAAAGTGACACTGGGGTAAAATATACGAAGCCCATTATACCCTTCATGACTACCCGTCTGATAAGGGTACACCAGGCACATGCATCACAACCATATGTGCACAATATGGTGATCTCATATCAAGATAAACAGCGCATGGCCTTGCAGGTGGGGCCCAGTTAGAATTTTCTTCAAGTCGAGTAGCCCATCCCGCTCAAATGGTCCCTGAATAAGGTTTGTTTAAGGATGTTGAGCAAAACACTAATGTTTCCAATGGTGAATTATTCAAACGCCAAAGAATTCCTCTCAACACATGGCCATGATAATCCCCCACTACTTCTGCTCGTGATCAGAGATGCACATATCGTCAGCCACTAAGGGACATGCTCAACAGGTTAAGGTCAAACAACTGACAAGCAAATCTGTGGTATTAAGCAGAATATTTGATGTAGCCTACCTTTTACACCAAGACAAAACAATGTACATGATAACACTCCCAATCAATTAAGATTAGAAGCCATGAGAGCTACTGCTGGTACTGCATCAGGGCATTTTATTATTATTATTATTAATTATTATTATTATTATTATTATTATTATTATTATTATTATTGTTATTATATGGTTCTGACCCTAAACGCAGATTTCGCGACACATTTGATGAAACAATAGGCCATCTCGTCTCGGGATGTCCTCTGTTGATACCAAACAAATACAAAAACCGCCCCGAAAGTTTAGGAAGGCATTTACATAGGAGAATATCTAAACACTACAAAATCAGCACTCCTGCTTACTGGCATGAACATCATCCTGAGCCAGTCATTGAATGTTAAAATGTCACTATCCTCTAGGATCTTCCAGTCAATAGTGACAGAACGAGTCAGGCTAATCGATCAGACGTAATTATTAAGAACCGGGAAGAAAACACTTGTAGACTAATAGATGTAAGTGTTCCCACTGATAAAAATATATCTGTATAGGAACTTGACATATTGATTAAATATAAGGACCTGATAATTGAAAGACAAAGGATCTGGCATCGTAAAATGAGAACTGTTCTTGTTATTGTGGGTGCCCAAGGTATGATAAAAAGGGATGTCAGAAACATCTAAATAAAATCCCAGGAGAAACATGTCTCAAACAAAATCAAGTACAACAGCATTCTACCACATCTCAGAGAAATCCAAGTGCTACCCACATCCTTAGAAAAATTCTTCCTATTTAAATGTCTCTGCGGCACTACATGAATATATTTCATTACTGCTACTGCCACTACCCCTCTCCAACCTTTCCATCATGCTATAACATCTCTTATCCATCGCTCACCCAAGACGGTGTGTGTATCTCGACAAGTGATTGTAACAAACATGCAGATAAAAAGTTTTAAAAAAAAGTAATAAATAATAATTTTAGTAGTAGTAGTTAAAATAATAATAATAATAACAATAATAATAATAATAATAACAATAATAATAATAATAATAATAATAATAATAATAATAATAATAATAATAATAATAATAATAATAATAATAATAATAATAATAACAATAATAATAAGCAGATGACAACGTTTCCTTAAAAGAAATGGAAAAACTTTCAAAATACAAAGACCTGGAAACAGAGGTAACACGAATGTGGAATCTAAAAACAGAAACAATTCCTATCATAGTAGGTGCCTTAGGTATAATAAAAAAAATATTCAGACAAATACATAACAAAAACATCAGGACTTACAAAACAAATATATATAACATACAGAAAATTGCACTACTGGGCACTGCACACATTCTACGCAAAACACTTTCAATACAGTAACCATAAGAGCATCGCAGCAAACCACAGCACATATCCAAGGCACAAAGAGCTGCGCTTGGTAGTGAAGTGAAAGCACGTTATAAAAATAAAACTACTGAACAATAATAATAATAATAATAATAATAATAATAATAATAATAATAATAATAATAATAATCATAAAATACATAGAGCACTCAATGAACAAATGGCAGACAGTGCTACAGCTCCAAACAAAAGAGGGACTTGTGAAAACGAAAGCCATCCCCATTAGAAGAGGAATATTCCAGGGAGACACGCTCTCTCCACTCCTGTTCTGACTGGCACTCACACCTTTAACAGAATTGCTAAATAGAACTGGATGCGGTTACAAATGCTATGGAAAAACAGTCAGCCACCTTCTATATATGGATGACCTAAAATTATATGCAAAAAACGACAAAGAGCTAGAAACACTACTACAGACAGTACACGGCTTTACCAAGGAAATAGAAATGAAATTCGGATTAGAAAAATGTGCCAAAGCAACCCTGAAAAGAGGAAAATTAGTTAAAAGTAGCAATATAACACTAGATAAAGCCAATGAAATAAGAGAACTAGACGAAAGCCAACCATATAAGTATTTAGGAGTCAATGAACTAGATAGGATACAACATACACAAATGAAAGAAAAAATAAAGAAAGAGTACTATAGACGAGTTAGATCAATACTAAAAACAGAGCTCAATGCTAAAAACAAGATAATGGGTATCAACACTTTAGCTGTCCCAGTTATAAGCTACAGCTACAACATCCTTAACTGGACACTAAACGAACTATGTAAAATAGACAGGAAAACAAGAAAAATAATGACAGGATATAGGATGCACCACCCAAAATCTGACATAGAAAGGCTATATATACAACGCACAGAAGGCGGCAGGGGTCTTATACAGCTAGAAAACTATTATAAAATAACCACCATAGGACTGCAAAAATACCTACTCCAGAAGCAAGGGAAACTAATACAAATAGCCACAAAACACGAGCAAAACAAAAAACTGTTTTCAGTATTTAAGGAAGCTGACAAATACAAACAAGAAATCAATCTACCTAACAAATACGAAGAAGAAGAAGAAGAAACAACAAAAGCTATAAAACAAATGAAATCCAAACTAAAACTAGAACAGCAACGGACCATGATAAAACGATGGCAAGAAAAGCCCCTACATGGTAAATACTGGGCTAAACTAAATGCGAAAGAAATAGACAGAGAAAAATCCCAGCAATGGCTGAGAAGCTCAGGACTCAAAGCAGAGACTGAAGGATTTTTAATTGCTGCACAAGACCAAAGCCTCCCCACCAGAAATTACCAAAAACACATAATGAAAAGAAATATAACAAGTAACTGTAGAATATGTGGAGATCGACAAGAAACAATAAATCATATTATCTCTGGCTGCCCAGTCCTGGCTAAGAAGGAATATATTCACAGACACGACAGAGCTGGGACCTATATACACTGGAAGCTATGCCAACATTATGGAATAGCAACAGAAAAAAGATGGTATAAACACACGCCAGAAAAGGTCACAGAAAACGAGAAAGCAACCATACTCTGGGATATGCCAATACACACAGATAGAGAAATTAAGGCAAATAGACCAGATATAGTTGTCAAAGATCATGAAGAAAAAAAATGCTTTCTAATTGATGTATCAATACCAGCAGATGACAACGTTTCTCTAAAAGAAATGGAAAAACTTTCAAAATACAAAGACCTGGAAATAGAGATAACTCGAATGTGGAATTTAAAAACAGAAACAATTCCTATCATAGTAGGTGCCTTAGGTATAATAAAAAAATATTCAGACAAATACATAACAAAAACACCAGGACTTACAAATATATATAACATACAGAAAATTGCACTACTGGGTACTGCACACATTCTACGCAAAGCACTTTCAATACAGTAAACATAAGAGCACCACAGCAAACCACAGCACATACCCAAGGCGCACAGAGCTGCGCTCGGTAGTGAAGTGAAAGCACGTTATAAAAATAAAACTACTGAATAATAATAATAATAATAATAATAATAATAATAATAATAATAATAATAATAATAATAATAATAATAATAATGATAATAATAATAATAATAACATGGATGTGCTAAGAACATGGATGTGCTACACCGGGCTCCCCATACAAAAACAAATCTAATCCAATAACATCGATGGAATTAAGCAAAAGAACCGGTGGAAGATTTGAAGGAAGCGGTCTTTTAACGAAGATAATTTTTGAAAAAATATTTTTTATTCTTAAAAAATGAAATTTCACTGCCATACAAAGCACAGGTCATCCTATGCACGATGTCTCATTGAAACACGTGCGATCACACACGCAAAACCAACACCGGAAAGTTTACAAACTATATAAAAAAGAAATGGAACAAAATAGTAAGTACATATATTGAATAATTACGCATACACTCGAACGTGTAGACAATGATATATACGTTTTGATACCCATAGAACTACACATGCATCTTAATGTTTACACAACTACGTGAAAATCACAGGACACACTCACGCATACGAAAACACATATCACAAACGAAGCAAAACCAAAACTTTTTTTTTTCTTCTTTATTTATTTTCATTTTGTGAACAAACACAGACAGTGAACCATTCATAAGTTTAAAACGCCACACACACACAAACACACAAAAACAAAAGATACACTATGCCCGGAGATAAATCTATCAACAAAAAAATACAGATGAATACCGATCTGCTAGCCTTACAAAACTACGCTACGAGCAATGTTTACATGCTGAGAACTCGGTGACGGTGTTGTCTCAAAAAACTGACCCTAAACAGACAAATCCGTCCCCTAATGTCAACGCCAAAGCTCGTCATGCCTCAAATATAACAAAGCAGATCACAAACCAGATTGGTCGTCGACCGAATTACAAAGGGCCACTTACTCGAAATAGATCTGCTAGCCTTAAGAAGCTACGTCACGAGAGCTCGGAGACGGCGTTGTCTCAAAAAATTCACCCTAAACAGACAGATCCGTCCTCTAGCGTCAACGTCGAAGCTTGTTATGCCTCACTGTTAATAAAACAAAGTACAAACCGGAATGGTCATAGACCGTGTTATAAAGGACCACTTACTCGGATAATGAACCAGATCCGAGTCGAGAAATCTGCTGCTGGTTCAAATCTTCCCGATACACAGGAGCTGGAACTACCCCACAACCGAAATATTCCAACAGATGGCCATCCATGCTCGTCATCAAATAACCAAAAGAAAAAGAATGAAAAATGGTCTAGGGAAGATAATAAAGAAGTTCTTACAGCCTTCTACCATGCCATATATTTCCCTACAGATTATTGTACAGATAATACTGTACAAACCTACTTAAACTGGAGACAGAAACACCTTGAAGTAAGACCCTACATAGACAGTAACAAACTTGCCAACGTCAGAAGAAACATTATGAAAAAAAATTTACTAACTGAAGTAGAGATTGACCAAATTAAACAAGCAGTAAGGGATAAAAAGAATGAAACTGCAGCTAAAGAAGGTACTACAGAGGAAATAATTATAAACCAGCCCAAGGCTGATGAAAATACAGTAATGATTGAAAGAGTTAAGGTAACTGATAGGCAAAGTGAAATACTCTCTGAACCAACCATAAACACTAAGGCAGGTGAAAATCAAATAGATGAAGAAAGTCATACAGAAATCGACGCAACAGAACGACATGATCTAAAAAATCAAATCATGATTGAATGGCTGAAAATTAAAGAAACTAGTATGAATGAACGCGACACTCTCCCCAAAATTCGCAATCCTAAGCAAAACCTGAAAATAATTGGTAAAATTCGCCTTGCACTTAAGGATATAATTTCAGCTAATGGTGTTGATATTACAAATCTCAACCACCTGTACTATGCATCCGCAAGAATCTCAACGATTCTATGTGGTGAAAAGATTAGAAAAAGACAACACTCCCACAAAAAGCCTTCTTGGCAAGAACGCATTCAACACCAAATTAAGCTGCTTAGATCTGACATAGAATGTTTGAAAAACCTTAAATTTGACAAGAGTATCAAACCTACAAAGACCCAAAAACTAAAGAAAAAATATCATATGAAAACCATAGTTGACACTGATGCCACCATAGAAACCATCAAGCAAAAGGTATGTGCTAAAGCTGCCCGCATAGCAAGGTATGAAAAGCGTGTTAGATTCTTCCGAGATAATAACATGTTCAAAAATAACCCCAAAAATTTCTACAGGAAGATAGGGAAAACACCAGTAACAATAAAGTCTGTCCCATCAAAAGAAGAAGTGCAAGAATTTTGGAATAAAATCTGGGCAGAAGATAAAACACAATGAAAAGGCCCCTTGGATTGATAGAATATCTACAGACCTAGACTCCTTAGAGGAGCAAAAGTGGGAGGGGGTCAAGGTAGAAGATATAAGATCTGCTCTCAGGAGGTCAAGCAAATGGAAGTCTCCAGGAAAGGATAAAATTCCTAACTTCTGGTTGAATGCCTTCCCAGAAAGCCATGAACTGCTAACAAAACCTTACAACGATGTTTTGCAAAATCCTAGTTTGATGCCTTCTTGGCTAGTTAATGGATTAACATTCCTGCTTCCAAAAAATGAGGAAACAAACGAACCAAAAAATTATCGCCCCATAACCTGCTTAACAACAATGTATAAGACGCTAACATCTGTCCTAACCGAGTACACTTATAGTTTTTTAATAGAAAGTAGCATATTCCCAAATGAGCAAAAGGGATGTAAACGTGGATCTTATGGTTGTAAAGATCAGCTACTCATCAATAAGATGATCTTAGAAGATTGTCACAAGCGACACAAAAACTTGTCAATAGCCTGGATAGACTATAAAAAGGCCTTTGATAGCCTACCACATAGCTGGATTAGGAAATGTCTGGAAATGTGTAAAATAGCTCCTACTCTGCGAAACTTTTTATCTGTAAGTATGAGATCATGGAGAACCACACTGATGTTGAACAATGACAATGAATCTCTAAATGCTGGAGATGTAAGAATTTCATGTGGCATTTTCCAGGGTGACTCACTATCACCACTCCTCTTCTGTCTAGCCCTAATACCGCTCTCAATGATGCACAGTATGGTTATAAAATATTTGATAAAAATATAAATCATCTCATTTACATGGATGATTTAAAGCTCTTTGCAAAAAAATGACCAACAGCTCAAAGGCCTACTAGCGATTGTTAAACAATTCAGTGATGACATCAGGATGCAATTTGGCCTTGATAAATGTGCAAAAGCTACCTTTATCAAAGGAAAAATGACAAATACATCTAATGTGAACCTTGACCAGCAAAATGTCATAAAAGGGTTAGAACCAGCGGAGAGCTACAAATACCTAGGGGTAATTGAAGGGGACAATATCAAGCACTTAGTGATGAGAGAAAGGATCAGAACAGAATGTTATCGCAGGGTGAAAGCAATACTGAAGACAGAGCTGAACGCGAGAAACAGGATCGAAGCGATCAATGCTCTAGCCATACCAGTCGTGACTTACAGTTTCAATATCGTTAACTGGTCAATTACTGAAATATGTAATGTTGACAGAAAAATACGAAAACTGTTGACAATGCATAGAATGCACCACCCTAAGGCAGATATAGAACGTCTTTATCTGCCAAGAAAAGAGGAAGGCCGAGGACTTCTACAGCTGGCATTATCAATGAAGGAAGCCACAATTGGCCTAGACACCTATCTGAAAAACTCTGAGGACTGGATGCTAAAACCTGTCTTAAAACATGAAAGCAAGAAAGCATCTTACTCAGTAACAAAACGGGCAAAGGAATATCTAAGTGAATTCCAATTGCAACAAATTCAAGAATTAGACGAACTAGAAACACCTGCAGAAAAAGCTAAGCGCTTGAAAACCCGTGCTAAAATTGCTGCCTCAGATATTATGACTGAAAAATGGCATGGAAAACCTCTCAATGGCAAATACCCAAAGAGAGCGAATAATGCAGATATTAACAAAGCCCTTACCCACCAATGGTTAATGGCCTCTGGCTTGAAATCAGAAACAGAGGGGTTTATCATAGCAGCCCAAGATCAATGCCTACCTACAAAAAACTACCAGGCCAACATATTAAAGAACGGCAGCTCCCCATTATGTCGTATATGCCAACAACAAAATGAGACCATCGATGATGTTGTCTCCATGTGCAGTCTGCTTGCGCCTACAGAGTATCTCAACAGGCATGATAGAGCTGCACAATATATTCACTGGGTAATATGCAAAAACCTGGACTTGCCCCATGATAAAAACTGGTGGGAACACAAACCACCCCCAGTACTTGAAAATGATCACATTGCACTCCTCTGGAACTTCACCATTCAAACTGACAGAAAGATAGACGCAAATAGGCCAGACATCATACTGAAAGACTTCAGACAAAAATCATGCCTCCTCGTTGATATGACTGTCCCAATTGATATAAACGTATCTGTCAAGACCTACCAAAAACTGAGCAAATATAAAGATCTTGAAATAGAAATTAGCAAAATGTGGAATCTGAAGATGAAAACAATACCTATTGTCACAGGTGCCCTGGGAATGACAGCGAAACGGGCTGATTACTACCTAGCTCAGATACCAGGAAACCGCAAAATGGCTGAAGTTCAAAAGATAGTGCTCATGGGAACTGCCCATATCCTACGTAAAATACTGTGTATGTGATCTCAAATTTTAAAGCAAACACATAATTTTCTTATGGTTTCTTAAACATTCACTTGAACAAAACTGTACAAATCCAAATATATGGTACCCTAGGCATAACACCTACATGAACTTCTAACTTGTTGTCTCTTGAGGTCTATGGGTGAGACTTGGATTCAACTTGTACAAATGCAAAACAAAAGTCAAACATAAAATAATAATAATAATAACATCACATGCAGCATCAGGCAATGGCTCTCATGGTTTTAATCTTAACTGATTGGAAGTGTTATCATGTACATTATTTTGTCGTGGTATAGAAGATAGGCTACAAAAAATATTCTGCTCAATACCACAGATTTGCTTGTCAGTTGGTTTGTCTTTAATCAGTTGAGCATGTCCCCTGGCGGCTGACAATATGTGCACCTCTGATCACCAGTAGAAGTAGTTGGGGAGCATCATAGCCATATATATATATATATATATATATATATATATACTTTATTTTTATTTATTTAAAAGCAGCAGAAATATAAAATTTAAAACACATGGATTCGTTTGATTGGTTGTTTCAAATAAGGGCCATGGATTGGTCGTTTCAATTAACGGTCAATGATGCGTAATTCACAGACCAAATAAATTTAATACAGATTCACCCTATTAAAAAAATATCGAAGAAAAGCTTAAATAGAAAAATGGGCTCCAAATACATATTATAGATAAATAATTATATTCGAATTAACGCATTAAAATCAAATCAATAAAATAAAGTATACGCTGCATTCAAAATAAAATAAAATAAAATAAAATAGAATAAAATAAAATTAAATTAAATTAAAAATTACAATAGCGTGTATGTATACAAGGCTATCCACAACATATATATATATATATCTATATATAAATATATACATCGAAATACACAGCTGCATACGCATAGACAATCTACGTATATAGGCCTATATTTACAAGGCACAGATATATACATAAGTACAAATCTACACACATATACGCACACACGCATATAAGCTTGCGCGTGGAAAACCTATGCACTGGTAATGACAATTGTATCTTAATCTATGGAGTGGAGGGGTAAAGAGTAACGTATCTATAATAACGTTAAATATGGGAAAGAGGGTGGCGGGGGGAATGTAGTTGTCATTAAAAAGGAAAAGGAGAAAGAAAGAGAATAAAGAAAGAAAGAAAGAGAAAAAAGAAAGAAAGAAATGGAAAAAAGAAAGATAGCAAAGGAAGAAAAGAGAGGAGAGAAAGGCTGGGGATAGGAAGGAAGAAGTAGAGAGAGAAAATAAGCAAGAACATATAGTGAACGTGCATAAAAATTTAGATTGCGCCGTTCACTATATGTTCTTGCTTATTTTCTCTCTCTACCTCTTCCTTCCTAATCCCAGCCTTTCTCTCCTCTCTTTTCTTCCTTTGCTATCTTTCTTTTTTTTCCATTTCTTTCTTTCTTTTTTCTCTTTCTTTCTTTCTTTCTTTCTTTATTCTCTTTCTTTCTTTCTTTATTCTCTTTCTTTCTCCTTTTCCTTTTTTATGACAACTACATTCCCCC
>NC_142929.1:147979546-147984546 GCF_046866305.1 Octopus bimaculoides | reverse complement strand
GGATAATGTTGAAAGAGCAAAACTTTATTTTGTACAAAATCTTATATCTCTATGACCCTAATATAATTTTAAATCTTGTGAAACAAATCCTCTGTGTTTTTTTTTTCATCTTATCCCTTTCTCTATTTATATCCACCACGTATGTTTCCCCATTAAAATATTTTCTACTTGATACACACACACACACACACACACACACACACACACACACACACACACACACACACACACACACACACACATATATATATATATATATATATATATATATATATATATATAAATAAAAGATGAACCTATATTTCATTCCTACTTAATTCACTGGTGTGCTAGACCACTTACTCCTACAGGAAAAGCATCCCGCATGTTAAACTTTAGTTTCATCTTCCAGTAACTAGCTCACTATAAACGTATCATAACTTAACTGAACTTCCATTTCAATAATTGCCATTGTCTATGTTGGCACATTCGGCGTATCAAAGCAGTACATGTCACTCAGATGAATGATGAGATCGTGTTTCTGGGGATATTATCCTCGATCTCGTATTAGCTGCTACACAATTCCTGTGTATAAAAAGTTCTATGCTACTCTAATTAACAAAATGTCTTGCGAATATTTCCTGGTAATCTGAGGTGTCCAGCACCATATCTGAAAATGTCCACTATGCTCTCTTTTCTACACTTATGCCTTCTACGCCTGCATAAAATCTAGAAACTTAGGACCCTGGCGAATGTTTTCTGTCAAAATGTTGACATTATATAAGTCCAAGGAATAGTTTTGATAAATCTAATTGGCATGAGGATCGAAGAATCTAACGTGGAGGTTAGTGAAGATAAGAAGAGACGAAAAGTGATGGCAGCGGTGGCGGAATTAAATTACGAGATTTGATATTGAGTTTAAGATGATCAAATGAAATTCTAGAGGAATAGTAATCGAAAATTGATCAGTATCGTAGACAAATATATTTGCAGCCTCTTTGACGAGCACACACACAAGAGAGGTACAGAATAGGGTTATATGTAATCAAGTATATAAAATTATACGTAATTCTACTTATATAGAAAATCGATGAAAGATAATCTCGAAAGAGTGAAAAGGGGTGAAGATCGGCACTTGAATTGAGAATGAAAAGAGGAAGGCTTGGTGAAGTTGGAAAAATCTATTGGAATTATTTATTTTTATTCAAATATTTTGCAGAGATTTATACGGCACCATTCATTTTACATTACACTAAACTAGAGATTTGGAGTAATACGAATAAGTATCAGAATCATAATTACGCTCAAGATAGGGGAGAAGGAGACAAAGAAATATAGTTTAACTAAATTTAATTGTTCATTATATGCAACAGAGACGAGCATTAATTTTTGTTTTATTTGGCAGTAGTATGACAGCTGCGAGTGATATGCTTTCAGTTATATTGCTACATTCTATGCGATTGAAATACCATTGACAACCCTTTAACTTCAGGGGAAAATGTTTGATGCTGTTCCCTCTTTGACAAAAATAGGTAAGTCTAACTCAGTGACTGATAATTTTTAGTTTTATCTAAAATGTAAATATATTTTGCTTGGTCAAGGTAGTAATTAAATTCATCAATACAAATCTCTAATTTATATGTTGATGGCATACTGTGTACATTTTAAATTAAGCATCAGGATATTATCTGCAAATGCTTTGGTAATTTACGAGATGCATCGGCTAAACTCTGTAATGGGTATTGAAAGAAAGAGAAAATGTGATTGGTAGTGCACGAAGTAATATTTATTCCACTGAGCGATATAAATCATACACCAATATTGTTTTAGCTTCATGGCATGTCAGAATATATTCCGGTTGGTTAATGTACGGACCGTAGGATATACATTCACCTTCATTTATTTCTGTAGTTGAATGCACTGTGTGCTTACACCAACGTTCTCTTTCTTTCGTACCAAGAGATTTCATATATCTTTTCTACAAGGTTAGACACAGTTAGTCTGGTCTTCTTGTGGACATAACGTATCATTATTTTTTTATTACTGCAAGTTTACAGTTTACAGTATATTTGGAAATTTTATAACTGATTTCGATTATTGATTTTTCTGTCCACTTCATATAAGCTTGCTTTGGCTGAGATGTTTGGTGAACGTATCTCTGTGTTTGGTCTTAATTTAAATATGATAAATTTAAACTTAGAATATAAATTAACATGAATATTCATTGTCATGTCATTATATAATATTTAGCATGTTGCAGCTAGTTCCTGGAAGTTGAGAACACTATCAACTGCTCTTCTGTTAACAATGCATTCTTTATGCGGAACTATATTTGTTAATGATATATTTCATGATATAAACCTTTTTCATTTATGATTTTATTTTTCATTAACATAATCTTGGCATTATCCTGAATAATTTTCTACTTTATTCTGTTTACGTTTTCGTCTATATAGGTTTGTTTTCGCATGTTTCATATACAATATGTCTTTCCGTTCTTCTTTATTAATTTTGTAGCACTGATAAAGTTCACCCTTGCCTTGGCTTTTAACTTAATGCATATATTCTTTGTGTGCTTCGGGTCACGTCCCTAATTCTATATGTAAATAGAACTTTACTCATTGTAACATTCTTTCTCCCCATCCATTTCATTATATTTTATTCATTTGTTAAATCGTTTTTTCACAAATTTATATTCAACGATTCTATCATGCAATTTCATGTACTCGGGTCAAAACTGTTCGTGTTTATAGATATAATCGACTAAAATCTTTGAGAACATTACCAAATAATGGTCGCAGTCTCATAATTGAATCAGTCAAAGGATAATATGAAAATGATATGTAACCTCGTTAAGAAATGATATCCCGAACGTTAGTTTCTATATACAGAAGCGGCCATTTATTATAGAAGATTAACAACACTTTGAGACTAGGTATTTTACACATATCTAGATATATTTAATATCTATCTTCAGTGAAATTTGCAAGTGACTGGAATAACTATTTCGTAAGTTATAGGGGAATAAACAAATAACCTTCCAAACTGCAACGTCCAAAAATTAAGGATCACTTAGATAAACAATGAAAAATTGAACAAGAACAAAAATAAAACCATTAGTATTAATATTTTGTGAACATCCCTTAACTATTAATGACCTCCTGACATCTGCTACCACGGGACTGAATTAATTTCTTGTAAAATGATGGAGTAATATTGTTCCATTCGTTTTTCAATAATTCCCAGAGTTCATTTTGGTTCTTTAGATTTCTCCTTCGCGCTTCATCTCTAATAATCTTCCAAACGTTTTCTATAGCGCTGAGAACAAGACTTTGAGGTGGCCAGTCCATGAGATCAACCCCTTCATCACTCAAAAAATCTTTGACTCTTTTCGTTATGTGTCGTCTTATTTTTTAAATTCTTCTGCTGCATCTTTGCTGTTCAGTGCTCTACGAAGAGGTAAAATTTCTATATTTCTGTTTGAATGTTATGTAGCATATCATACTTCCATAGTTCTTATTGTTCTCAAGTTTTCTTCTAGAAAACCAGAGTCTTAGGATCGAGCCCGGTTTCCCATCATACAATCAATTCAACTGATTAAAATTAATCATAGACGCCTCTGATGTTCATATTTTTCCATGTATAGTATCAACTACAAGGCTTTGTTTTATTGATTTAATCTCTTGTGGATCTTATCTTTCATTTGTTGCTTTGGCAGGTATTCAACATTGATTCATGTGTTTTATCTATTGTTTCTCTTATATCGTCATCACAGCACCCTCTTTGATATGTTATGGTGCGTGAAACGTATTCTATTTTTCGTTGCCCATTAAGCGCATGAGGTTTGCGTATCTCTTTTTGGTTGAAAGTTTCCATGGAAATTTCTATATTCATCATAATAAATTTTAGTTTTAATTCTCATTGCTTTTGCTTTTGATTTGATATAAGACGTTGTTTCTTGGACAGTGGGTTGTGTAGCATTTACGTCGTGTTTTCAAGAATCACGTATTGAATATGTGGTTGTTTCTGTTGTATTATTGACTTCCGATTGTGGGATTTCATGTTTATTTTATAGGCTAGGTTCACTGGTGATTAATTTATTCTTATCTTATAGCATACTTTATGGGTATTTTATGTTTTATTTAATTGTTAATCTATATGATTTCAATAGTTTGGTCTTTTTCAATTTCAAAAGTGTTATTGTTTATTAGAAACGCACTGCATAATAGGGGTGGTGGTGGTGTGGTGGTCGTGGTGGTGGTGGTGGTGGTGGTGGTGGTGGTGGTGGTGGTGGTGGTGGTGGTGGTGGTGGTGATGGTGGTTGTGGTGGTTTTGGTGGTGGTGGTGACGACGACGACGACGACGATGACGATGACGATAACGACGATGATGATGATAACGATGAGGTTCATCATCATCATTGTCATCTCAGAGCGTCCATGTGGGTTCAGGACAGAGTGATCAACTACATACATGAACTTCACACTCCGACAGATACATGAGAAAACTGCGGATTAACACCACCTTTTCTACGTGGTGGTTGTGGGCTTTTCCAAGGCATTCGGCACAATGGGTTGAGGAACTCTTTGGAATGTGTTAGGGACTTATGGATAACCGAAGATGCTTCTTAACAACATGAAGCTGTTCTACACTGGAATGAAAATTCTAGTTTCAGTTGTCGGAGAAGTTATTGTTGTCAACCATGGTGTGCAGTAGGTGTGCGTGCTTACTTCTCTCTTTGCTCTCTGCTCTCTTTTCATCGCAACTGTGCTAGACACCATGAGGGTTAATCTCCAGTTTTCATCCGCACAGATTAAAAATCCCAGAACAGATGGAAAACTCTTCAGCTTGGCCCGTCTTCATGCCTCCATCAAAATCAGGGAAATGTGTGTCAGGGAGGTGCTCCACTCAGATGATTCAGCGCTCGTGACCAGCAACATTGAGGACATGCAACATATCGTGGACCAGTTTTCTTGCGAGGCAGATACGTTTGCTCTCAAGAATCAACTCTTCAATGATTG
>NC_142929.1:147939546-147974546 GCF_046866305.1 Octopus bimaculoides | reverse complement strand
CTTTATAACGACTCCGGAAAAAGTTATATATGTACTCATACAAGGGGCATATTAATTCAAACAATGAAAGCGATAGATTATGAGCGAAGAAGCACTTACACTATTCCCTTTTATGAAATGTCAGCTGTCAATAATGAATTTCTCAAAAGTAATTTCCATTCACGTAGTTTGAGTTGGTTTTAAAACTCGGGATAAAAACCGAATAATTTGTATTTATGTATCAAATTTGATTCTACAATACGTATATAATCGGAGTGAAACTTATTGGAATGAAAGTTATGTCAGTAAATGATTAAATTATTTATTCCATTTACCAATACCCCACAGTAAAATCTATTTAGGGTCGAGCAGGCATAGGGTACATTTGCCTGAACATCAGATTAAGCACATTGCGTGCAGTTAATGTAAGAGAACAGCTAGACTGGACTAATGAACTCGACTTGAAAATGTTTAAAATTTGATTGGACATAGGTACAGGTGTGGTTGTGTGGTAAGAAGCTTGCTTCCCAACCACATGGTTCCAGTTCGCTCCGAGTGCGTGACGCCTTGGGCAGCTCTCTTCTACTATAGTTGACCAAAGCCTTACAAATAGAGTTCGTAGACGGAAACTGAAAGAAGCCCGTCGTATATATATATATTAGGGACAAAATCCAAAATTACAGGTAAAAAACTCAATTAAAATCATAAAACTATATATTTTATATATATATATATATATATATATATATATATATATATATATATATATATATATATATATATATATATATATATATAGATAGATAGATAGATAGATAGATAGATAGATAGATAGATAGATAGATAGGTAGATGAGTGTGACAACTAGCATCACGCTTAAAACTCAAGACTACCAACAGATTTCAATCAAACTGGTTTCATTCATATATACGAGGATTGTCTGAAAACTTTTGAGCCTAACTTAGAATCGAGGCTGCTATATAGTTGAAACAAATTTTTGTAGTAAGTACAGTCTTTTCGGAGTATTCTTGCTCATTTTCATGATTCTGATATTTTAATTTTCTTAATGCAGATTTTTGAATAAACAAGCTTCGAATTTACAAGGAAAATGGAGAAAACTGAGTATCGTGTTGTCATAAATTACCTTCATTTGAAAGGCATGACTCCATCAGAAATCCATGAAGATATGGTGAGAACCTTAACAGACAATGCTCCTTCATATGCAACAGTCAAACGCTGGGTAAATGAATTCAAGCGTGGCAGAGAGAGTGTGGAAGATGATCCAAGACCAGGGAGACCTCCAACTGCAACCACCAAGGACAATCTTGACCTTGCTCTTGGTATGATAATGCAAAATCGCTGAATATCATGTCATCAGATAGCCGAGAGACTGGGCATCTTAATTGAAAAAGCAGACGACATTGTATCAAAAGAACTTGGGTTCTCAAATTAGAATAGCAGCACTTTTGCAATGAGTTGTTGAATAGATTATTCATAATGTAAATATTTAAGCGTAGCTAATCTTCCAATATACGTGACATCAGCCGAAGTATTTGATATTTTGCTGTCAGCGTAAAACTTATTCAGGTGTATTTTTATCCATTTGGTATTATAACATAAAGTAGATTTCCTAACATCTTTTATAACCATAATTTTGCATGCAGTAATAAGGGAGAAATCCTGAAATAAAACGTGTGCGTCACTCGGAAGGGTTTCGCAAATTGAAGCTTAGTAATCTGCCTCAAAGTGTTATTGGTTATTCTTACAATTATCCGCTTACATTTGGTATTACAACCACGTAATCATAAGATCGGGATTAATGCGAAGATAACTTTCAACATTATATTAACCTGAACACAATTATTAATAATTGCTGGCCATGAATAAATCTAGTTGTGATATTACATGCAACAGCGTTCTTAACATCGTTGCATGTGAAATATGTTTCATGTAAAGCTAAATACTCTACTCTTTCATGTATATGCAATTCGGCATGTTTTGATCTAGTTTTGACTTTATTCAATCTTATAAATGTTGATTTCATGTAACTGTAATGTCAGTTGTTGTGATGAATGTAGAATAGTGAATTTCATTTAGGTTTTCATCTCTTCATGTAGAAATATATATGCCATATTGAAACTATGTAAATTTTATTTCAGTCAGCCCGAATCGACTGGCATGGTAGTGATGCTTTGGAAAAGCATCAACCTGCAGGTAAATAAAATCTTGTCACAGATTTCAGGAAGTGATTACATACTTGTAATTCATGACTCCATAGATACTGAAAAACCTGTAGGCTATTCAGTCCTCTATAGATTCCTTTGAAAATCTTGCACATTAATGTCGTTTGGCTACTTGAATTTCAGGGATAATGTTGAAGTAGTTTATAAGAAGTTACTTGCAAATCTCTCAGAAAGTTACTAAAACGTCGCCAGTTATCATACAAGTGTAGCCAAGACTCTCGAACATATCACAGTGAAACCTCCAATAACTCTTGATAGTTTTTACTTGAGTAATAGTGCAGAACACTATCATCGGAAAGTGTAAAGCGTATAGTATTTCCTGTACATGACTACTCGGAACAGAAGTCTGTGATATTCATAGTGAACTTGGATGAGACTAATAAGCAAGGTTCTTCTTACTGCAAAATTAATTTATGTTCCCAAGAAATGAGCGATTTCTTGAATCGAGGATTTAATTATTTGAAAGTGAATTGTCGCGTACAATTATTAGTAACAAGGGTAAATTAATAAATAAATTATATCAATTGTATACCACGATCACCATTCGTTAGCTAGTGGATGATTTAATAGTGGCTGACTACAGTACGGAGGCTGAATATTTGCAATGTACAGTGCACCATATGTAGATTATCTAAATCATCGTAACCGTTATCACTCGAAGCAGTTTTTTTCTAAATTAAATAACAAACACAGCCAGCAGAATAACTTGTTTAGTTTAGCAATTCCAGTTAACTATTTTCTCTTTCATATAGATTAGTCTGAAATTGTCGAATATATTTCTTGTTGGAACTTCGCAAATTAGGTAATTTCGGCGTTGGACTGCCATCATATATAATTAATTCTTTCGTTTCAAAGTCGTTTTGGAAAAACTATTTTTCAAAGTTCTTCTATCATACATATTTCAGTCATTTGGACTAATAGTTCGAAAGTTCAAAATATTTATAAAAGAATTACGCACACGTGTGTGTGTGTGTGTGAGAGAGAGAGAGAGAGAGAGAGAGAGAAAGAGAGAAAGAGAGAGAGAAAGAGAGAGAGAGAGAGAGAGAAAGAGAGAAAGAGAGAGAGAAAGAGAGAGAGAGAGAGAGAGAGAGAGAGAGAGAGAATTGAAAGCTGGTGGCCATACCTCATCTTCAATACGGAGGAAGAAACAATAATTCTCAAGGTTACAAGAACAACAGAGGTAAACTGTGGGGATACGGCTTCCAGGTGATGGTCCAAATTAGTTTACTGGATTTGCATAAAACCACAGAAGAGACTGTATTGCCTGAGGATGTAAAACTGAGAGTGATAGTGGAAGAAAGACCTCCTATCTGCGACTACTGCGGGGTGCGGGGATACATGAAAGCGAGGTGTCCCTAGAAACACGAAGAGGAAGTAGAGCAAGAGCAGCAGGAAGAGGAAGAAGAACAAAGTGTTGAGACACAAACGCAAGTAGGCAGAAAGAATACAGAAAATGTGGGAGAAAAGTACACAGTAGGAAAAACAAAGAAGAAGAGAGAAGAAAACGTGAATGCGACACCCAAGAGTTCGCTCAAAAGGAGAAGGGAAAACATAGAGGAGACTCAGTGTGTAAGACCAGTTATATCTGATCCCACGGTTTTGCCCGATGCTAAAATTTAAATTAATATTAGGCTTTTCCCATATTGTTTGTCCAATGTATTTTTCCCACCGCTTGATAGCTGTGTGCAATGATATCGGCATCATCATATTTCTTTTTAATGTTTTTCTTTTATGAAAATTCTCAGCTTATTTTGCTGGGTATGATGGAAAATTTTCAGCTGTCCACAACTAGCAGACTAAGTTGACACTTATTTATTGCTTATGCTTCAAGAAAACTGCGAAGAATTCTTGCAGTTCCATTGGCCACCGAAAGTGGGAACGTACTAGAGAATATTTCGGCCCATAACTCTTCTAGACGCAGAGTTTAAGATTTTGGCCAAGGTCTTAGTGAAAAGGCTGGCGCTTGTCTTCGGTAGCCTGTTGGAGAAGTGAAAACGTGTACAATCTCGAGCAGGCCTATCAACAACCTCCACCTTATGCAATACATCATAGAGACGGCTTCGGCGTTGCTCTGATCAATAAGGACCATCGAATGCATTCGATAGAGTCGACTATCGCTACTTGGAAGCCGTCCTGAAAACACACGGTTTCGGACCCGTTTTTAGAAGCTGCATCGCTGCAATGCATAGCGGCACCTGTTCAGTGGTCAAAGTAAACGGCCCCCTATCGGAGCCGTTTGGCATCACACGATCGGTCCGTCAGGGCTTCCCGCTGTCGCTTCTTCTGTAAGTATTGGCAAACGATCCAATGCTGCGAAAGCTTGAAGAGGTAGGTCAGTGTCGGCATACGTGGGTGACGTCACCGTCATGGTGTCGGACGCCTCCGAAGTGAAGACAGTCGGCACAATCCTAGAGGAATATGAGTTGGTTACAGGGGCGAAAATCAACACCGACAAATGGGCGGGTTTGTGGTTGGGCCCCTGTAGAGGCAGGACGATGCCATCGGATAGCGTCGTCGGACGCTGGACTGACGGACCAGTTAAACTGCTCGGATTCTGGTTTGGTCCCGGCCTCCAGGTTGATAGGAACTGGAATGAGGTGCAGAACAGGCTTGCCAGGGCTGGAACGTCACTTATCTAAAATCTGATGGAGAGGACGCGTTCCAACTGTCAGGGGATCATTCTGTTGCCAACATCCTCTGAGTAGCTCATTAGGTCTGCCGTGGCTCCTAATGCGCAGACATACTCTTAGGTTACGCTACCTGCAATGATTTCAGGACGGTGAGCGGGTGTGGGTTCCGTTTGTGAGGCTCGTCTTTCCGCAACTCGTCTCCTTGATGGAGTTGCAGTCCTGGGTGAAGAAAAGACGGAGGCTGGGCGCCTGGCATCAAGAATGTCCTCAAACGTTCACAGCCTTCTATCAGTGACACAATGGGATCGGTGGATGTTCGACTTTAGAAATTTATAGAGGATTAGTGGCGTGGAAGTTCGAAGACTCTCTGGGGGAAAACTGTAGCGTGGACGAGAACGAACTGGCTAGTATGTTCTGGAAGGCTTTTCGGTTGAGAACTATCATGGATAATTTCCAGATGCTCTCGTCCTAGCGGTGCTACTGGGTGGGGTGTTACATGTTCGAGATAAACCCTACAGGCACAGATGTGCTGTCAGACGGGATTGTCCGCGGTGCGCGTAGAGTGACGAAACCGTTCTGCACGCATTCATTCAGCATCTTGGCATTGTTGACATGTGACGTTATGTTGAACAGTTATTGTCACGTGTGGGACGGATCCGTCTGTCGGCCGAGTCTGTAGTGATGATTGCATCGCCACCTTCCTTAATCGGGTAGACAAAGCAGTTTTTCTTTGCCTGGTAGATGTGACGAAAGAGGTTGTATGGTGGAAAAGCTGAAAAGCACGAGGACAGATACATTCCCCTTTGGTAGAGCTTTCATTGAATTCTTCAAGTTTCATTGAACAGAAAATTGAGAGTGGAGAGGGAAGTGTTGTCTTCGAGTGAGTTTATTGAAAGGCGGGCGGAGTTGCGAAAATGACACGAGTGGATGGTACCTCTCTAAGTGTAGACCTGTGAGTCGGAAAGAACTGGAGAGGGCACTTGCTCCTGGAGTTTTGTGTAAATCTCGGACAGTGGGGCTCCTCGATTATCGCTAGAGGCCTTCCTGTATCAGAAAGGTCACATCTTTATCATCCTCCCCGAAATTTTCAAACTTTTGTATGCTAATCATATATCCTTTCTTTTTCAGTGTCTATTGTGTATACTTCCTTTCACTTTTTTTTTATCCCACACTTTATGTTTGTCTTTGTATTGTCTCCCTCATTCCTCACCCTTGTGACAAATAAATGAAATCATTATCATGATCATGTTCATGGTCATAATCAACATCATTATCATCATTATCATCATCATCATTATTATTGTTATTATTATCGTTATTATTATTATTTTTGTTGTTGTTGTTATTATTATTATTATTATTATTATTATTATTATTATTATTATTATTATTATTATTATTATCATTATTATTATTATTATTATTATTATTATTATTATTATTATTATTATTATTATTATTATTATTATTAAATGAATATAAAGGTGTCATTTAGACTCTTGGTAGTTTGATTTGGACTTCGTTTTTCCACGTATTTTGTATACGAACTTATTTTTCTGCCCTTTGTCTCTCTATAAAAGTTTATTCAATTAATTCTCAATTTGTTTTGAAAGCAAAATGATATTCTATCGAACTTTTCATTTTATTTTGCTTTCACTTATAATCGCTGGGAGTAATAATTTTAGAAATCATCAAATTAATATTTTACATGCTTAACTATTTTGCAATGCAAATAAATTTTGTAAAATATTAAACCTTAAATTATATTTATTTGAATATTTAATGCCAGCTTTATAATGACATTAAGTGATCTGAATAACGCCCGCAAAAGAGAAAATTAAACCAAAGGGTAAGAAGAATTTAATGAAAACAAAAATAAACAAGCATAATTAAGTTTGATTTAGAGTCAGACATACCTGTTCAGAAAAGGAAAACTCTAATTTGATTTTCTGACTTGTGACAGTGACAACAATAATAAAAGCATCAGCAATAACATTGAAGCCTATATAAAATAAGAATAATAGTTGAGCAAAAATAACGAAATAGAGTAATTTCTATCAATTCTCTCTCGGTTTTGTCTGAAAAACAATGTATATTCACTGTTGAATATGAAAACATACATCACTCGAAATGAAGTAGAAGTAAAGTTTTGCCCAGAAAGTTTGTACCTTTCGGAATTTAATTCAGGACAGGGAAAGCGAAAATTGCTAAATGTTTGAGAAATATTTTGATCTTGAAAAAGAAAACTTGCAGACTCGCATGCTAGCAGAACATGCTCCAACGATGCCTAACATGAACAATGATGACAATGAGCACCGTTATCAGAGATATTCGATCACATTTGATTGGGTATTAAAATACATATTACACTGCTTTCAGGAAGAGTCGTAGATTACCAACTCTGTGTATTTGAAACAACTTATTCCACAACAGCTTCTGTTACTATCTCCCACGATAGCAGTGGACAGTGTTTCCTAAATTCCACTATAGTTGTAAAACTCTCCCTCTTCTATACTTTGAAATGCTTTTGTCGTAATATATTGCTTGGTTTTGCCTGGCAGGATATATATTTTGTTTAGTATCTATCATATTGTAGATATTGTGTTCCACCCTGCACTTACCACTTCATTCGCGGTTATGTCAGTCTCTAAGAAACTTGCTAGCACTTGACAAAAAGTAATATTAATAATGTCACATTATTAATAATATACCTGCCAAACTGCAATCGACAATGCTATTATTACCTGTCTTAGCTGGTCCCAGTATTAATAACACTAAGAAGCACCATTTATCGATAATTTTCCTTAGACTTTAAAGTCACTTTCTTTCCGCAATTCACACAGATTCTTTAGCCTGAACCAATTTTGTAGACGGTTTACTGCATTACACGAGGGTGAGCTGAAAAGTTCATAGGCAAACTACAAAGGAGTGATGCTACAGTTGCGAAATTTTGCATGCATTAATTTCAGACCTTCTTTACGAATAGCTACATTGCTTCATTTCAGGCAAACTGACATATAACTCTTCAAGGAAAATTTCAAAAGTAACTAGCTGTGACGTCTCTTGAAAATGGATAAAATTTGGCACCTTGGTGTTATCAAGAATCTGCACTAAAATGGTATAGCCATCAACGATATTCGTGCAGACATAGTTGCTATATTAAGAGATTAGGCTCCACCTTTATCGACAGTACAGAAGTTGGCATCTAAATTTTGGAGGGGAAAGGGGACTCTTGAATATGATCCAAAATCTGGAGTTCCTTCAACTGCAACTACCGTGGAAAACATTGATCGTGTATACCAAATGATGATGGAGGAAAGGCAATTGACTTGTTAATTCTATTGACATATCTCGTGTAAAAGTTGAGAATATTCGGCACAATGAACTTGGCATGACGGAGGTTTCTGCCTGCTCAGTGGGTGCCATGTAGGGATACACCTGATCAAAAGTGTACTATTCTGATTACATCAAAAGAACATTTGACAATGTTTCAGGCAGATCCAGGTGTTTTCCTGGAATATCGCCAAAACCACGATTAGTGTTGAGTTCATCACTATGAGCACGAGGCACAGAGACAATCCATGCAGTGAGAACTCCCTTCTTCCCCTGCTCCAAAGAAGGCCAAGTTCGTTTCATTGTCTCAGGTTTTGGGGATGCAAAAGTCATTGTGTTTATTGAATCGTTAAACTAAAGTACGGCGTTATCTATGATCTATTTACAACTGTTTTATTATACAATGAATCACGGTTATGATATGTAGGTGAATAAATTACCCTCATGATATTAGCTTTATTTGAGTTACAGTAGATCTGATGTTAATGAAATTCACTACATTACAGGAATTTGGCCATTGGCGCACATAGGTTCGACCATATAACCAGATTTGAATTAGCCACCTAGATCAAATTAAAAGGCCGCGGGAGCTGAACATGAATTCTAAAGATGAGTAACTCCATTTTTTTCTTTTGAAGTGTACTTACATGTAATATATTCCATACCAGAAGATCTTGTAACGTGAAAGCTCTAATTTCCGGAATGTTATACAGAATGAAAAACTGAACGAAACACTGCATCGTAAAGAAACGCAAGAATGGAAAGAATATTATAAAATAACGTTGCTCCTTTTAAATATGATTGCTTTTATGCAAATGATTCTTTCCACATTGAGAGAACGATCTAGCGAGTTCCGTCTTCTTCGTGGAAGCTGAATAACACGTAAGATATTGTCTCACTACTGTCTTCACCATATCTGTTCCCAAAGATTTTAAACAAATCAATACATCCATTATACAACAATATATCGTTATTTCACAAATGCCATAAAGAGCGTTATTAATATTTTGTTATTTCGTTAAATCTAGAAAATTACTATTTTTATTTGGTTTGTATGTGGTTATTTCTTTGTTTATTACAAATAAATATTATGTGCCTGAGGTGGAAAATTGTGACTGGGAAAATAATTTAATTTGTGTCTGGAATTTCTCTTCAGTACTGTTAAAATTTACAATCAGTAAACAGCTATACATGTTGGCTTCAAGTCGAAAACTTATGCAGCCAAGATATCAAATTTCTGTATAATTCAATTGTACATATGATCATGAATAATTTGAATTACAGGTTAGAGAATTTGAAATTGCCAGCGCTTTCTCACGAAGCCCAACAACGTGTACGCTATTATCGAATAGAATCATATTGGTTTCAAATTTTAGCACAATGCCAGGAATATCTGCGGAGGGGACGAAATCGATTATATCAACCTGTCCTCAACTGGTACTTATTTTTTCCATACTGAAAAGGTAAAAGACAAAGTCAACCTTGACAGAATTTGAATCCTTTTACCGAATTCTATGCTTCTTTGTTGCTAATATTTACAACTTATAAATGCCTTCTATTTCTTTTATTTCTTCTACTTTGATCATTTATCAAATTTTTATATGACTTTATAATCCTTTTAGGACCAGATTTCAGTTCTGCACTTTCTGAGGAGCTGTCATAACTTATAAACCACTTCATGTCATTGTTTAAATAAATTTACATATTCATAGCTGTATATAATCTCCATCTATTTATATTAAATATTTAGCTATATATATGCTAGAAATCTGAATATCAGATGTTAACAAATATTTCCAATATTCATTTCTAAAATATATTTTACTTCAGAATATACATAATAATATTATTGCGTTATATTAATTATTCAGTTTCAGCTTAAACCATCTTGAGCAGATCAACGGTAAAAGCGTAGTGTGCCAACCATATCAATAATTGTATTGGGTCATCCCATAAATAAAGCAGTTTTTCAACTGCTTGAACTAAAAGTCGGAGGGGGACGGCATAAACTAACTGCATCAACTTGCCATAAAAGCAGGCAGAAATTTTACTTTGTCCTTATTCTTAGTGGAAGTTTTGAAGAGTGCAGTTCGATCTTAACAGTTATTTTTTCAAAGCTATAATAGAAGTGACAAAGGAGCATATTCGGCATATTTTACTTTATGAGTTCAATAAAGGTAACAACGCAAGTGAAGGATTATTAATGCAATATATGGGGATCGGACAATAAGCGAAAGCCTGTGTCAACAGTTGTTCCAGAAATTCCGAGCCGGAAACTACAGCCTAGAAGACGAGTCTCGTCCGAGAAGATCCGTAGAGCTCGACGATATCGCCCTGCAAACTCTGGTGGAACAAAATCCCATCGTACCTGTGAGGATCTAGCATACAAGCTTGGATTTGGTCATTCAACTATTCATCGACAGCTGCGTGCCATCGGAAAAGTCAGCAAATTGTGTCAATGGGTTTCTCACAAATATTCCGAGCCTAACTGCGCGCAGAGAGAGAATGTGTGCTCTTCTTTGCTATCACGTCTTACGAATGAACCTTTCTTGGACCAAATAGTGACTGGTAACGAGAAATGGGTTCTCTATAAAAATTTCAAGCGCCGAAAAAAGTGGGTAAGGAAAGGAGAAAGACTAGCTCCCCAGACTAACGAAGGGGATATATGTAGGATAAAACTATAATTAAGCGGCTAAAGGATACAAATTAAAGAATTAAAATTTAAAAGTTAAAAGTTAAAAATATGCAATTTAAAAGTTAAGAATTTAAGGGATTAAGCCAACTACCTCCTAAAGTACTTATGTTGATAGAAAAAAAGAAAATGGAAGGAAGAAATGTTCGTATATTGTAACGACCGTGGAAGTATTTAGGCAAGTGTTATGTGTGTTTATTTTCCTTGCATTTGGATCTATGGAAGAATATAAAGGTGCAAAAGGACACATGCTTATATGTTGAAAATGCTTCTGTTGTTTATTGAGTAAATGCGGAAAAGTATGAATTGATATTTGGAGGGCTTCTTTCAGGCAGAGACCACATGTGGAGCGCTTGCCTTGGTATGGGACGCCAGAGTCTATTATGATCCAAGATATCCTATACAGTACTTTTCTATTTATTTGATGGTGTATGTAGTTTGCTAGGGACATGGATTTGCTATGTTTTTATTTAAATGAGTTTAGATGTACAGAATATCTCTGACGAAAATTAATAGTAGACCCGATCTGACAACTTATAGCATTATGAAATATGTTGTGAACAATGCATTTGTATACTACGTTAAACCTTCTGCAGTAAGATTACTGCGGGCGTTCCGAGGAAGATCGGAGTACAGCTATAACGAATGTTAATACTAATAACACTACTACTACTAACGCCAATACTAACTCTTCGGCGGGGTTACGATGTAAGCACGTGCTAAAACCCCTCATAACGTTTTCATTTTTACGAATTTTTGCAAGGTTTTTTCGATTCTGTCTTATGCATAACGTAATTAAAACTATAAGGCAAGAAAAAAGAGAATTTTTTTTCTAATTTCCAAAACTTTCCAATGTTTTTCTATCTCTATATTTTTTAATCCCCGCTTTTAAAATACGGACAGTCCAATTCTGTCATTCGTGTCCCTTTATAATTTCTAAATAATTTTTTAAATACTGCGAAATCAAAATTGGAAAAATTTTAAACAATCTAGCATGCGCGCGTAAGATAAAATCATTTTCGAACAGATAATTATGTTATTAAGATAAATTATCTGTAACACACCTTTAAATTATTACGGATAAATTTCCGTTATGTGCTTTATAAACATATTGTAATTCTCCCATTAATTGTCACATTCCATGCCAGTATAATCTCTGTAGATCGACATGCGCCCGGCGCATATCTCCACTAGATCTACATATATACTTCAGTCTCCGTTTAATTCGCGCCCGTATGAATAGATTTTTATAGCTGGACCACGTATCCATAAAATACTGGAACCTGCTTCAACATTTTCAATAATGACCATTTCTAGTGACTCTGCTTTTCGGTCAGGAACAAGTTGCAGGTAACCTTTCTTAAACTTGTCATCATATATACCAAGTATTTAAAACTTCTTTACCAGTCTTCCAATTTCATTTTTCCTCTTAAAAATAAAGCTGGTTCGAGCCACCCAATTTCTTCTTGTCTTGCAAAGATTTTTGGGTACATATTTCCCTGCAATATTCGTACCACTATGCGGCTGTCTGTCAGCTAATATTGTTCTTGGACATGCAGCTTGTCACTGGCATTTCACATATGAAGTCCAGGATTATGTGAAAAAAGTGTGAAGACAACCAATTGACATTTTTTCTATAGCTGAAAGCCTTCGCCTCTCATTTTGTAGATCCCGTATCTGGTGTAGGTACAAACATCGTGGAACCATACTGGGCATGAATTAAACGGAGACTGAAGTATATATGTGGATCAAGTGGAGATATGCACCAGTACCATGTTGATCTACAGCGATTATATTGGCATGAAATGTGACAATTCCTAGGAGGATTACTATACGTTTACAAATCACATAGCGGAAAATTATCCGCAATAATTTAAAGGTATTTATTTTAATAACATAGTTTTCTGTTAGTAAACGATTATCTCTTACTCGCGCAAAAAATTAGGAGGCATGGAATTGATTGCCTCGTGTTTAATGTATTTTAGTTTTGGGTGTAACTGTTGATAACGATTTCACCTAGCAAATTATCTTAATTGCTAAAATAAGTCAGAAACCAATTGGTCGAGGATAGAGATGGTAAAAGATTTTATGTTTCATTTCGTTCCTTTCGGGATTTTATCCCTAATTTTGTGGTTCTAGAACCTAGCAGTTCTTTCTAGCGCAAGGAATCCCATGAGTGGATTCCTCTTATGTATATATATATATATATATATATATATATATATATATATATATATATATATATATATATATATATATATATATATACATATATATACATATATATATACATATATATACATATATATACATATATATATACATATATATACATACATACATATATATATACACACACATATATATATGTATATATATATATATATATAACTGTCAACTTTACATATTAATTTTATTCAGTTGACTGATGCATCACCATCCCTAATCAGTATCTCTTCAAAATTTTCTGCACGTGAAAATCAAGTCGATACGGTATGCGTTTGTAGAATAGGAGTTTTGAACACCAAGAAGGGAACACCAGAATATGTCAATTATATTACTTAACAAAGGCTCATATACGCTACAAATTATGAAACATATATAATTGTTACAAATTAGATATTTTGAAAATAATCTTTCAAAAGGAATGATCTATGATACTTTCTTCCCCATTTTGACAACGATATGTATATATCACATAATACCCTAGGATATCCAATTGTTTGAAAGCTAAAATTTAGCGGAGTAAAATAACAATAAAGTTGAATATTTCAGACGGTCTTGAAAGTCATGTTATTCTCGAAGAGTACAGATTGCAAAACATAATTCACTACGGGCTTCAATGCTTGACAAGCGCACGAAGATAATATAAATTATCCTTTGTGCTGGAATTTTCATTTTTAAAAGCGACTCAAAAATTATTGTGAAATTTCGTCATGGAAATTGCTGTATTTCAGCTTGTATCACAATTTTAATCACATAGCATCTCATCGTCTAAACTTAAAGAAAATTTATTTACAGGTTGAAACCATACAATTGAAGTTATTGTCTCCAAAATGTGAGCGGAATTCCTTTAACTACATGAAGCAATTTAGACTCACATGTTAATGCGTAATCTTCCGCGAAGTTTATTAGCATTTCATCCTATACATTTAAATGAAAATCAAACTGCGATCTGCCACGGAGATTCCTATACTGTCTGAATTTTAAATACAAGCCAATGGAACAGTAAATATACAGGATCGCGTTTGTGAGCCACGGTGCTGATGTTTGTTTGCAATATATGACTTGAAAACCTAAACGCTTAAACGAAATACTATATTTTTCTAAACACGCATTGGAGTAATTTTCGAAATGAGAAATACAATATTTGTGCAAGACTGTTACACGTGAATTGATCGCGTAAATCCGATTTAATGCAGAAGAGATTTACAACTAAATCTTCTGGACAAAATATCGGTTGGGGACTGGAGTTTGTTCTTAAACATGGGCAATTTAACATTCTAATAATTTGAGTCTTTACGTTACACCTTAAATAGAGAATTCCACTCACGAATTGAATCAAATAACTCCCTTCTCCTCTTGTCAATAAACATATCGATCATATTTCAAGTTAACGTATGATAATTATACAGCTATATACCATTGTGGTACTTTGAAGTTTGTGTTTTAATCTTGACATTTAATATCGGTGGTGTGTGAAAGCAGAACATTATCACAAAGAATGAGATGGAGGTCCAAAGCCAAACTCTTTTCGTGTTCAAGGTTTTTCGTTTATCATCTTTATTGTCTCCCTTCGAATGCATAATAAAATTTCAGTCATAATTTCACTTCTAGCCATTTCGTAGACGTGCTATGTTATGATATACGTTGTAAAACTTCCATGAGTTATCTGAATTGCTTCCCTTCTGCTGAGTCACATTCATATAAGATGTGTTTAGATTTCTAAGTCGCAATTTGCGTACCTACACAAATACATTATCCAAGTCAAGTTATTTAGGGCACTGCTCGGTAAATCACAGTAGCAACACATAGTGAAATATAGTACTTTTCTGTAAGAAGCTATGGTTACATCTTAAATTATCTCCGTTAATATATAACTGTTATTTATATCTGATTGCGAGGCTCATAAACTATCATCTTGTCTTGCAAAATAATAGGCTTTAACCTTTACAAATATTAATCTCAATAATTTACAATTTGATCCATTGTGGCAATGGACTATTTCTCTCTCGATATTTGAACGCAGAAATCTAAAGAATTTTTGCCACCGATTCCCGAACAGAGTAGAATTATACCGATAGACGGATCATCTATTTAATTTTAGCATCCTTTAGAGATTTCATATTTCAAATCCGCGCATTCTCAAATTTTAAGCATTTAACAACAACAAGAAGAATGATACTAAGAGTAATAATAATAATGAACTTCTAACAGACTGAAAGGTGCCGAATGACTTCAAGAATGACATACTAATCCGGGTATAGCGTGGATTGATTTTAAGAAAGCGTATGGCATGGTCACTCATTCTGAGTTTTGAGAAAGTCTTGAGTTTGTGCAGTGTTTTGATAACGTTTAAAATTTTGTCGGGATATGAATGGAGAACTGGAAAAAAGAGTTAACACCATGTAAACAATATTTGGTGAGGGTTAACATGAAGAGATGCATATTTGAGGGAGATTGCCTGTCGTTTGTGATTTGAATGATACCCCTCACACAGATATTAGAGAAAGTGGCATCAGTGCGCACTTTGAAAAATGGAGAGAATTTAAATCACCTGTTATATATGGATGGTTTAAAGATCTCCGGTAAGAGTGAACGTGAAATAAATGTAGTGCAGTGAAAACTACTGCTGCTACTGCTGATGATGATGATAATAATAATAATAATACCACTACTACTACTACTACTACTACTACTACTACTACTACTACTAATAATAATAATAATAATAATAATAATAATAATAATAATAATAATAATAATAATTATTATTAGTAGTAGTAGTAGTAGTAGTAGTATTTTCTTTATCATCTTTCAATTCTATTTCCATTTCTTGCCGAGTGTCTTCTTGACACCCAAGGCAGAGAAATTCACTATATACATTGGTAGGCCATTAAAATTTACAAAGTCATGTGATAGAGAAAGGGGAAGAAAGGCAGAGAGAAAAAAAAATGAAAAAAATAAAATATATAAAAGTAAACAAAGAAAATAAAGGGGGAAAACGGAGAGAAAATTCAGCTACAATGCTCTTCTCAATACATGTGACATACCAGTGAAGACAATCGTTTGCACTTCTTGAATGGATTATTATCATTATCATTATCACCATCATTATTATTATTATTATTATTATTATTATTATTATTATTATTATTATTATTATTATTATTATTATTATTATTATTAAAGCTGGTGCGAAATGAACTCTATACAAGAAACTTTATCTTGAGTTTTGGCAACTTCAATCTTCCTCGAATCTCGAGAATCTTATGAGTTAGATATTCGTGATGCTCACAGTACCGGCTTCAATTTTTGTATCTTTCTTGTATTATAAATATATTTTCTAGCTCTATCTTTTTCACATAGTAATAAAACAATAGAAGCGTGTACAATAGACAGTCATCAGTTTTGCTGAGAAAGCAAAGCAAGAAGCCATTCTATCAACCAGATTAAATGAGAAAATTCTTAAAACATACAGACTTATATGGTCAAGCATTTGACAAAAATGATGATGTTGGTGAATGACTCTTGCAAAAGGTAATTCTGTTGGCAAATAGATAATTTGTCTAATGAAGAGGGCAAGCTTGAATTACTTGAACAAAAATGGTTGAACGTGGGTCTCGAGCTCTTGGTTCAAAAACGCTGGGAAAGAGTCGAGAAATCCACAAATAAAATATAAATCCAAATGTACCACTAAATGACCAGTGTGGATTTCATGTAAAGACAGAAAAACTTTTCAACCGCAAATTAATGCTATCACCACAAACAAACAAGAATGTAAGTAAAAATTATTAATGTACAACAGTGAGTAACACCACAAAAAAATGAAAACAAAGCATACGGATACAAAGATAAAGATAAACTGAAGCTTAGAAAATCCTCATCAATTTTAGTTATGCCTAATGGAAATAACAATGTATTAGCAGTAGTGAATAATAAGTATTTTGTACAAAATAAAAAGATTTTGAATACTTCTTGTCTAAAATAAGTAAATAGATTTATTTCAGAAATAAACTAAAAACTGTTTCTGCGCGAAATCTTTACAAATATAATCAAACAATAGGAGGTTGTTGTTCATCCAACCCCAGTTATCGAATATATCGTCTCGCGCGGTTTTCACTTGATGCATGGGTAACTACTGTATGCTCCTTGATGCATGGGTAACTACTGTGTGCTCCTTTCATTGATCAATATATTTTAATCAGAGTGGCAAATTATTTGTTATCTGAGGACAGTTTAGAAGTAAGGATTCTAAAATATCGACATCCAAATGCATAAATCTAGTTACAATTGAAGCAACTTCAATCATTGGAATATACGCACTTTTGCAAATTTTCGATGAGTACAAGATTTACTAATCACGTGGTCTGTCGTTTGGTTGGCAGTGATGTTCTGGATATTCTTAAATCTAAACTTATAGTTCATCTACTTCCGGGTGGTCGTTGAGTAGATAGTCCTGAAAGTGATCACCGGAGAAAACGTTGTCATAAATTAAGTAATTTATTTTTACTTGAGAATTTATCATGAGGTCTGATAACAAAAAATTCCTGAAATGTCAAGAATCTTATAATACTTGCTGAATGCATGATAGAAATATTAGGAATTTCTTAGAATGGGCTTAAATTATTTGTATTTTTCAAATTCTATTACACCTAGAAGCGAAATCCACTTAAATACATCAAACATATCGTAGTCATCTATGTTTGTTTCAAAATTTAAAAAAATGCAATGACCCAGCATGTAATTTCGCAGCAACATTATGCTGGAACAGCTTTGTACATGATACTTTGTACACAAAATATCAGCCAAAGATCCTTCAAAGAATACGTTAATTTTTTAATGAAGGACACACTTGTGAATATATTTGTAGTTAAGGGCGGTGAGCTGGCAGAAAATTTAGCACGTCGGGCGAAATGCTTAACGGTATTTCGTCTTCCCTACCGTGTGAATAGACGGGAAAAAAAGAGAACAAAAAAGGTACCAGCGATAGATCGGGGCTTGTGGGTTCGGAGCGTGGCATGTTCATCGCTTCATTTGTGTTGTCTATGTACTGTTAATATCATCCGATTTTATATAATTTTTAAAGTCATATTTTATGTAAATCATATCGCATTATTGATCTCAATCAATTGTTTTGTACCATTCTATGTTTAGCCCCACCTCCCGTGGGCAATAAAGAAATTGGTATTTCGTCTCTGTTTATGTTCTGAGTTCAAATTCCGCCGAGGTCGACTTTGCTTTCATCCTTTTGGGGTCGATAATCTAAGTGCCATTTGTGTCGATCTAATCGACTAGCCCTCTCCCCAAAAATGTCGAGCCTTATTCTTAGAGCAGAAAAGAATATATTAATAGTAAAACAAAAGTAAAATAACAAAGTTGTTTATAAAATACAGTATTGGATTCAAAGAATGGACATTTGTGTCAGGAAAAAGGAGTCATTTATTCCTTATTCATTACATTAGAAACACATTTAGTGATGTCTGTAATTGTATATTTATATGTATGTTGAGAGAAGGAGAAAGAGAAAAATGAGTAGAGAAAAAGAGAGGGAGAGAGAGAGTACAGGGTAGAGAAACGGACAGACAAAAGCACATACAAAGAAACCCCTAGTAAAGATGGTATTAATAGCCTGAAAATTATAACTCTATCAATAATTACTTATTTCAGACATTCAGAAATTTTATCAATAATTATATTTCTACAGGTGAATAAAACTTAATCACAACAACAGATTGAGTTCCAAACATACTAATTTCGATACCAGGCATTTTCCTTAAATTATATTAGCAGTGATTTTAAGCAACGTATGGCATTATGGTACTGTATTTCATTCCACTTGAAAATATAAGGCATTAACACTGGTTAAAAAATATGCAATATATAACTTTAAGATTATGTTATAGCATATTCTGTAATTTTATATGACATAAAACAGTAAAATATATTTAAGTAAATTTGAAAAATCTACAAACTTCCAATTCCATGATTGAAACAAGTTTAGTTACACATTATGTTACCACACCAGGAACATCAATGACATCAGGACATGAAAGATATTGCGTTTGATTTATTTAAACATTTTTTTTATTTTTTGCCCTCCAAGGATGCACTCCATTCTTAGTCGAGAGAATTTAGTTGAGTAAATTTGTCCTAGAAAATTCATTCTATGGGAAATATAAATAAAGGCCTCCAATTTTGGAACAAAGCTTGAAATTTTAGTGAGAGAGACTTAGTCATGGACATGGACCGCACTACAATATCACACCGATCCGAAGTGATGAAAGACAAAGTGGGCCTTGACGGGATTTGATCTGAGAGCGAAAAAAGACGGAGGTAACACCACTAAACGATTTATCGGTAGGCTACCCTCCTTTGATAAAATACATGAATAACGTAAAATGTAATGAATTAAAGGTGTTTGTCTACAAACTTGTGTGTAGATAGATAAATTGATATATATATATATATATATAGAGAGAGAGAGAGAGAGAGCGAGCGAGAGAGAGAGAGGTAGCCAAATAGATAGAGAGATAGAGAGAGAGATAGATAGATCACAGCTGCATCCTCGTAACACGAGAAAAGCCATTGCCAAGAACACTTACTGTTTCATGATTGTTGCCGTGTGATACCCTTATATGACTTTTAAGCCCGCCAAGCTCTTACACATTTTATTACATATTAGACAACTGTGCTGGCTGGCAGGAGAAACATGTGTAACCATATGCACTCTCTTAACATGTCTTTGTAGACCTCCAGCCGAGAGGCACACCCTTCCACACTTTACACACGTTCTGTTATGAATTTTAATAACCACATCATTGTTTATCATGAGTCGATTTCTATGAGAATTTTTATGGTTAACCAGGCCTGCATGACTTAAACGCCTCCGCCCACAAACCCCACACATCAAAAGCGACACTCTCTCACTTTCCACAGGTTCCCCCTTCTAAGCCCCCTTCCTAATTCTCTCATACTTCACTCTCTCCCTCGCAAACCTTGAAAAACCATCATGCACTATCTTCCTCCATCCATCACGGTCTTGTGCCTCTCTCTCCCAATTACCAGCTGCACTTCCTGTCTGTATTAGAGCATTTTAAGGCAATCTTTAAACCTTACTTTAGGCCTATGCCCTGGTCTCCTGCCATCTTCCAGCTTACCATACAATAGCTGCTTGGGAAGTCGCTCATCACTCATCCTTACCAAATGTTCCCCCACCTCAAACGTTTTTGCAAAATCATTGACTCTATACTTCTACTGCCACTCCTCGAATTCGTTCCAATTTTCTTTCCTGCCTGAGGTAAACAACCCATGCCTCACTTCTATATAGCAAAGATGGAAGGACGCATATGTTATATACCTTAACTTTAATCTGTGAAGATATATAATATTGTTTCCACAGACGCCTATCAAACCTACCAAAAGCACTACTAGCCCTGCTGATTCTTTATGAAATTTCATCATCAAGACCAGCAGTGTTCATCCGTTGATATTCTACATATTCTATTACACACGCTTCTTGGGATGCATCGCACTATATGTTCCGGGTGATTAGACCCGCACCACACATATTTTAAGTTCTCCTTTGGCATATGGAATGGTTCGAATTTCCCATCAATGAGGCTAAATTTTACGTCAAGGAATTTTACCACTTTGCGATTTTTTTCCATTTCAATTTCTAATACAGAATGCTTAGAATATTTAAAGACTTTTTTGTTGCAACTTTCTACTTTGCTACTTTTATGTATAGAGAACAGTGATTCATCCCTATATAATCCTCCCCCCCCCCCATATTCTGTAGTCAATATTCTATTTGCGATAATAAGAATATGCCTATCCGATCGAGTCTATAGCTTACCTCCGTATTCTCTTATATTATTTCTAGTAGCTAAAACTATATCTATTTCTTCACCAGTTAGGCCGGAGTTGGTCTTGGCAAATATTAGCGCCTTGTTTTGTAAAATTGTATTTATGGACCGGTAGTAGTTTGACATGTACAACTGTACAAACTTGGTCTTGTTCTCCAGGTTTTAAATCAGGGGATGGTTTCATCGGTGTTAGATCACAATTTCAGGTTGGTTAGACATTTTAATTTAGGTATTATCCTATCTATTATTGCTTTGTTAATTTTACCTATATCTGATTTGCACGGGCATACTGAATTATCATGAAAGTTTTCCATATGGTCTTTTAGGCTTATTCTAGGTGTCATAGGTGCGTAAGGTCTAGTCCTATCTTGTATACCTAATTTCTTATCTATTTCGAGTCCCTTCTTATTTATATTATCAAGTCTATTGCGCAGTGTGTGATTGTATTTACCGTGTAATTGCCTGGTTATAAGTTCGGTGTATGTGTTAATATTAACATTGTAGAGGTTACCTGATTCGTCCACAAGTACTAATATTCCAGTTGCATTCCTACATGTCTGAAGCAGTGCATGTAGTTTCCTTTGGTGTTTTCTGCGTTTCATTGAGGCCTTCTTAAATTTTATGTTTTTGATTATATTAAAAAGTTCTTCTACGAATGGTTCTAAGATCCTGTTTGGTAGTGGATTGTTGAGCGATTTGAATTTTTGCTTCAGATTTTCGTGGCATTATGTGTTCTTACATTTGGTCTCGTTTTTTTTTCTGTCAAAGAAGTGTACTTTCCATCTTCACCTATTAATGAATACACTTTTGGATTCGGTCATCCTCCTCAGGCATTCTCTTTTGCATAATATAAGGATATCCTTCAGTGATACATCCAAATTTATTTTTTCCACCCTCGATTGCTTGCTTAAGGCTACTTGAATTACCATATTGGTTGTACAAGTCTGATATATCTTTTAAATTCGTTTATGGTAACGTTAATGAAATTTGGAAAAAAAATTATTGAAACGATGTAACAATGAAGGAGCCCAAACAAATAAACGAACAAGCCAATTTTCAAGATGCTACACACTCTAACAATAGAAACAGTGAAAGAGTCATCATGAGTGGGTAGTATAGATCAATTCGGTCAACAAACCCAACTGAGTAGCAGATCACTGCCTGTTGGGTTCAGAATTTATTGAGGAGAGTTACATCTTAAATGAAATAGAACCAAGAAATGTACTACCATCCTTAAATCTGCTGAATGAATGACCATCCTTAAAACTTACAGAATAAATAGCAAGTAAATCCAACACAACCACAACACACCTTCATTTCCATATCACTACCATTCCTTCCTCTTCTCGGAAGAATATAATTCGAAAGTAACCGCAGTTTACTTGATTAAATCAGAATACAATTAGTCAGATCTCCGATTTGTTTCGACCAAAAGAGCAGTAATGTTTGTTTAACCCGTATAGCGAAATTGAAACAGCTGTCTTCAATGCAAAAATGGACTAATGGTAAACACCCATCTGCATCTATAATTACAAGTTCAGTATGGAACATGTCACTCCACTAATATAAACTCAGGGGAATTATTTGAAAGAGATTGAGCTATTATTTCTGGGAAATCCATGCGACATATTTCTCTCAAATTAATCGAAGAAGCCACTCTAGTACATAAACATCAACATTTTTACACCAAACTACAAATACAATGCTAAAGTGAAATAGCTGATAAATGAATATTATACTAAGTTAACTTTACGGAATATATTTCATGTTGGAACGCGTTCTATGAAATATAAAGATCAAAGTAAAAAAAGTCAAGGCAATAAAGTGTAAGTTTAAAAAGACACTGCGTACAGAATTGCAATATATAGTTAACGGTTTATATTTTCTTTCCCATATGAATGCTGTGTTGTTGGCACAAAGAAACTAATTCGGAGAGTTCGTTTGAATTAATACGACTTACGTTTATATACACGACATATTGGGAAAGCTTTTGTGAAAATTTGAAAATTACAAATATGATTCCTGCCTTGAATTAAAAGATAAATTAAAGCGGATGAAGAGCGAGCACGTACGTGAATATATATGTGTGTGTATGCGCGCGAGTGCATGTGAGTGCATGTGTACCCGTGCGTGAATGTAATGTAAATATGTAGGCTTATGTAATTATACACAAGGTAAAGATAAAACAGATATCAGTACAACATAAATGTATGCTTGGTTGAAATAGTGAGGAACTACACTTCATACGATGCTCATAAGATATCACTTAAAGGGCCATTTTTCACTAAATCAAATGTAAAGAATATTAATATCATTCTATACAAAAGGCAGCGTGCTGGCAGAACCGTTAGCATGCCAGGTAACAAGCTTAGCGGCGTTTCGTCTGTCTTGACATTTTGAGTTGAAATTCCACCGGTGTAGTCTTTGTATTTCATCCTTTTGGGGTTGATAAAACAAGTACCATTTGAACGCTGGGGGTCGGTTTAATCGAATTGCCCACTCCCATGAAACCTTTGGCCTTGTGCAAAAATTTGGAATCAAAATTATGCTATACGGAACTGCTCATCTTCATCTTTATTACACTACGAGAATCCAAACCATTTCATTTCATCATTGGCAAGTGCTGCAATTCCTTGAATAAATGGACGATATATAATACCAGTCATCATTTCTAAACAACTCTGAAATCTTATTAAGTACTGCAAAAGAAATACACTAAGATTATTCAAAAGCAAAACTTACCTTACTTATTGCTGAAGACAAACACATACAGAAACACACACATACATATGTGTAAAACTTTATTCCACACATTGTCGTTGGCACTCCGTCGCTTGCGACGTCGAGGGTTTCAGTTGATATGATCAACGGAACAGCCTGCTCGTGAAATTAACGTGCAAGTGGCTGAGCACTCCACAGACACGTGTACCCTTAACGTAGCTCTCGGGGATATTCAGCGTGACACAGTGTGACAAAGCTGGCACTTTGAATTACAGGCACAACAGAAACAGGAAGTAAGAGTGAGAGAAAGTTGTGGTGGAAGAGTACAGCAGGGTTCGCCACCACCCCCTGTCGGAGCATCGTGGAGCTTGAAGTGTTTTCACTCAATAAACGCTCACAACGGCTGGTCTGGGAATCGAAACCGCGTTTCTATGACCGCGAGTCCGCTGCCCGAACCACTGGGCTATTGCGCCTCCACTTGTACACATACAAACATGGCAAATTTAAATAGTCCTCTGTACCGTAGACTGACAAAACAAATTGATGAACAGACATAATCTCTTCTCGAAACATTAGTTTCTCTTCAGAACTTCTGTATCATTTAACCAAACCCAGAGAAACGTGTAACCAATCTCTTCGTATACACTTGACAAATTCTGTAGCTACGGAGAGATGCAGTAGCTAATTTGTTTTATTTTAGCGGTCTATCGACGTGAGCTCAATAAATATAGACGTAACGAATATATAGTGATATATATAGAGAGAGACATAAAGGCAGAGATACATACATGTATATTTATATACACACACATACACACACATATATATATAGAGAGAGAGAGACAATTATACTGATGAAGAAATGAAATATAACTGCTTGGATTTGATATACAATATGCGTGTGTGTGTGTGTGTGTGTGTGTGTGTGTGTGTGTGTGTGTGTGTGTGTGTGTGTGTGTGTGTGTGTGTGTGCGTGTGTGTGTGTGTATGTGTGTGTGTGTGTGTAAACATAAAGAAACGAAAGACTGAAGATTTTCAAAGAATGAATATTTAAGTATAAATATATAGATATTTATAAATGAATAGACCGAACATACACAGAGTACAATCTATAGATAGATAGATAGATAGAGAGAGAGAGAGAGAGAGAGAGAGAGAGAGAGAGAGAGAGAGAGAGAGAGAGAGAGTTTTATAGGGAAATATATCGTTTCTCAGAAATTCATGTCAAGGATATTTGATATTGTAGTGAGTAGATAACATGCGTATCGCTGACTGAATACAAAATTCATGCGATATGACTGCTTTCATACTCAAACGAAAATAGAGCATTAATGAGCTATATACGCAGCCTGATTCTGAATATTAGCAGAGTGGCTGATGTAAAAACAGGTACTTAATATAATGACAAGGATTACAAGATCAATGAATATATAATATATGATCGAATATGTTTGTGATGTTAGGTAGTTTCTGCATTTGATTAATAAACATACAGAGAAGTTATATAATCAATTCAGAAATACGTGCTGCCCTGACTTGCATAGTGCAGCAGTACAAGCGTACTAACTATAAAATGATATTTGAGAAATATATAAAAATTGGAATTGTTTGTTTAAGAAGTATAATTTTAATAAGACACAAGTGTGAATTTCTAAGCATGCATCTCATATATTAAACTGAGCTCTAGACTGTCGGATCCTCCTTCAGATTTCATATTATATAATGGATTATATTACGAAATAGATATTAAAAGAAAATACAGTATCGATATGTAAACGTCCTTTACATATGAGGATTGTCGAGAAATAATGAGCTCCATAGAAGCGAAACACTTATTTTGCCGTTACTTATATATTGAATAAGAATATCGATTAAAAATAGGCAAAGTTTTATTCAGTGTGCTTTCAAATTGAACATATAGACAGCGGGAAATAACTAAGTAATTTTAACAGCCAATAAGTCTAATGTATTACTAGTTTTGATTTCTGCTGCCTTCATGCCTGAATTAAGAGCAAACAATCCATACACAGGGGCTGATGACAACTATATACTGTAAATGCGAGGAGACTAGACTGTCCGTTTTTCCTGTTAAATGAAAAGATTTGATCTGCCTTAAATACAGTATTAGCTATATACCACACACACACACACACACACACACACACACACACACACACACACACACACACACACACACTCATATATTATTAAGCAGATATTTAATGGATAAACTTAATTTATTAATTAATTAACATTGCCTACAATTGTTTAAATTCACACTCAATTGAAGATTTTTAGTTGAATATCATCAGGGCGAAAAGGCATTAAAGAAGTTACACGTTGTCTAGCTGAGACATTTAAACAAAGTAGATGAGAGTATGTTTAATTATTTGCGTGTGAGAGTATGTTAATATTTTTCCTAAAATATAAAAATATAACATATATAAAATTATTAAAATATGTAATATGCACATATGAAAATAAACATAAAATAATATAAGCGAAATTAAACAATACATATTAATAAACAATTAATAAAAATGAATTTAATAAAAATTGATCAGACTATGATAATTTATACAAACATAAAATAATAATAAATAATAATAAAGGGTGATAAATATAATAAGATAAATAAAAAAATTAATATTAAAATAAAGGAAATAAAATGAAAATAAAGATCAATTTAACAATACGAATAAAATAATGTGAAAAATATATAATACTGGAAGCTATGCCAACACTATGGAATAACAACAGAAAAAGGATGGTATAAACACGCCAGAAAAGGTCGCAGAAAACGAGAAAGCAACCATACTCTGGGATATGCCAATACACACAGATAGAGAAATTAAGGCAAATAGACCAGATATAGTTGTCAAAGATCATGAAGAAAAAAAATGCTTTCTAATTGATGTATCAATATCAGCAGATGACAACGTTTCTCTAAAAGAAATGGAAAAACTTTAAAAATACAAAGACCTGGAAATAGAGGTAACTCGAATGTGGAATCTAAACACAGAAACATTTCCTATCATAGTAGGTGCCTTAGGTATAATAAAAAAAATATTCAGACAAATACATAACAAAAACACCAGGACTTACAAATATATATAACATACAGAAAATTGCACTACTGGGCACTGCACACATCCTACGCAAAACACTTTCAATACAGTAACCATAAGAGCATCACAGCAAACCACAGCACATACCCAAGGCGCACAATGCTGCGCTTGGTAGTGAAGTGAAAGCACGTTATAAAAATAAAACTACTGAACAATAATAATAATAATAATAATAATAATAATAATAATAATAATAATTTGATAATCTAATATATTTTATTTTATATTTTAAGAAAATTATTACGCACAGACGCAAATAAACATACCCTCATCTACTTAGACTGTTAAAATGCCTCAGCCGAGCAAAACGTATCTTCCTTAATATCCTTTCGCCTTGATGATATTCCACACAAATCAATTGCATTTGAATCGAAACAATGTTAATTGATATTAAATTTATTTTTATCCATTAAATATTTCCATTTTCTTGCTTAATAATATTTGATATTTATAATATATGTATTGAAGAGGTATCTCTTCACAGTATAATATATTAATCCAGTGTAACTTGGATGGAACCATCTCTATAAGAGGTTTATATCCTAAGATTGACTACATATATATATATATATATATATATATATATAAATATATATATAATGGTGCGAATGATTTTTTTATACGGCGTCGTTTTTACTATGTTGTAAACAATAATAATAATGATATTTTTATATAAGCTTAAAGCTTATGGTGATGAGCTTGCAATAACTAAGGCCAATAGTGTAATAAAGGGGTATATAAGCCCTCGGCAGAAAACCGAAAGCTTTCCTATCCGCGTGGGAGTCGAACCATACACACACACACACACACACACACATATATATATATATATATATATGTAGGTATACACACATATATATATATATATATATATATATATATATATATGTATATATATATATATATATATATATATATATATATATATATATATATATATATATATATATATATATATATATATATATATATATATATATATATCATAAGGTTTTTAAACTTTTAAATTTTCATATTCAAAAGAGACAGAAATGTTAACATAGAGTGGTGAATAAATCGATATATCGAATTTGAAGTCTCTGTCTCTTTTGAATATGAAAATTTAAAAGTTTAAAAACCTTATGATATAAATATAAACTGTGAGAACGACCCTTAAGGAATCTAATTAATGATCTCCTAAGGTAAGTTCTTATGCTATATTGGTAACGGTTGCTACATCCTCTGGGAAAATTATTATATATATATATAAATACATATATATCAGAAATTAAACAAAGAACAAAGAAATCAGAAACAATATCAGGAACTGCTGTCTGACACTTGTGTTTGTGTGTGTGTCTGTGAGTGTGCGTGTGCGCGTGCATGTGTCTTTGTGAACACGCTTATATGTGATCAATTAAAAAATAATCTACAACAGCTAACAAATTATACGGTTTTTAACTCAAATTATATAATCTTCCACTGACTGAATTGTCATTCAAGTAATGGATTCAGTGCATTACCCATGATGATATGAACTGGCAAACCTTAAATACGATATCCGCTTCACGTATTATGTGTGAACCAGCTGCATTTCTAATAATACTAAAAACAGTGATAAATGTATAAATTTGCTTCATAAGTGATAATATCAAGTCTCTCATCTTCAATTAGTGTACGTTGCAAGAAATATTTTTTAAAAAGAGATTAATCTCAAATTGATCATGAAAAAAACGTTTTTCTCACTTCAATAGTGAAACTGAACATTCTTCCTAAACCAAGAGGAAAGCTATAAATCTTATTTGGAGAATTGAATATAAAAGTCTGTATTGCCTTTTAGTGGCGCCAACATTTTCTGTGATATTGATAATGCTTAGAAGCTATAATGTGTGTTTTATTTCTACATTATTATTTTTTATCTACGGCTATATTATAAAAATGAATATAAAACATATACTTACTTTCTCCTCTGTCGGTTTAGAAAATTGTGAAAATATAAATATTGCTATGCATGCATTATACATTGTTCGATATTTGAACTAGAAGTAGACATCGGTATATGTGCGAATGCATATTTGATTAAAAATTTTATATAAATAATTGTTGAAATAAAGATCAATCTTTATTTCATACATTGCTCATATTTTTCCAAGTAAAATATTTCTCATCCCATTCTTTGTTCTCGAGATCTTTTCTTTCGTATTAAGATTTAATTTAATCTTCATTTTCTGCCTCTAAATTCTTGATTTTTATCTTTAATCTGTTTTACACGATCCCCTTATACATTTCTTTGTGATATATATTTTAATATTTTTCTTCGCATGTGGAGGAGTCATTGCCGTTTAAATATTAAAGAATACCTCAAACTTTCAGATGTTCGGTTCAACATATTTAATTCAAAGTCAACTTCCATGAAATTGCTTTTACATTCTATGAAACCCCTTTATTAATGAATTGTTTAGGTTAACCGACAATATGTGTTTTTAAGTGGGATCTTTACCAATATTTCGATTTTATATATAGATGTGACATCCTCGTATAAAGAAATATCTTTTATCCCTAATAACCACTCCTTTATTGGTAAAAGTTATAACATACATATAGCAAAAACAGATCAACTCCTAATTATATTCTGAATAGAAATACTACATTGCGTTTCATCTCTCTGTGATTGGAAGTATACTTTGTATACTTCATGTGAAGTACTTGTGTCGATAGCTTCGAATGACTGACCATATTGAAGTTGGTCGCCTTCGACTGTAATTAAAACTCATTATATATATATAACCAGTTTGGTCACTAATAATTCAAGGTACCGGGAAAGTCTGAGTTTTGTTTCGTAGGTCTTTTTCCAGGTTATTTCGCATGCTTTCAACGAATGTGACATCGAAACCACGCGTAAACAGCTCCTTTCCCGTGAAAAGGAAAGATTTGGATGCTATTTTTGCACGCCCTGCTACCTCGTAACAGGTATTTCGGGTCTTTTATCGCAAATAGCTGTTACGAAGTAGCAGCCAAATCCTTGGATGTGAGACACGTTGAATGCACCCGAAAGAAACCTATGATAAAAAATTATTACACACCGTGGTTACGAACGGATCTTTTACGAAATATTTACCGTATTTTAAAAGTGATGTTCACTTTTAAATATTTTGCCCATCATCATGTGTCTAATGGAAAGGTTAACGTTTCTTCAATAACCACTTGTCCGATTTACGCGAAACTTTTTTTATTCCGTCGAGAAAAATGCTTAGCTACATTTCGTACACTTTTACATTCTGAGTTGAAATTCCGTCGAAGTCGACTTAACCATTCATTCGATAAATTAAGTACCATTGAAATACAAGAGTCCTTGTAATCGACTAGTCCACTACCCCAAATTTCAGGCCTTGTGCTTTAGTAGAAATGATTTTATATATAAAGGACATTAGATTAACAAAAGGTAGAATATAAGACATTAATATTCAACATTTTATTCTTTCATTTAATCTTTTACACGTTTCAGTTATTTGACTGGTGCGCCACATTAAAAGGTTTTAGTTGAAGAAATCAATCCAGGAATATCCTTTGTAAGACTTGTACTTATTCTGTCGCTCCGTTTTGCCGATCCGCTAGGTCTCGATGACATAAACATACCATCATCGGTTGTCAAGCGTTGGGGTGGGGACAGACACTGATACACACACGCATAGATATATATACACATACGACAGGCTTCTTTCAGTTTCTGTCTACTAAATCCACTCACAAGGCTTTGATTGGCCTGACGATATAGTGGAAAACACTTGCCGAAAGTGCCACGCAGTGCGACTAAACTCGGAACCATGTGGTTGGGAAGCAACCACAGCCACACCTGCGCCTATATGTTAACAATATTTATTTAAGCTTCAAGGCGGCGATCTGGCAGAAACGTTAGCACACCGTGTGAAATGCTTATCGGTATTTCGTCAATATTTACGTTCTGAGTTCAAATTCCACCGAGGTTGATTTTGCCTTTCATCATTTTTGGGGTTGATAAATTAAGTACCAGTTGCGTATTAGGCTCGATCTAATCGGCTTGCCCCTCCCCCCAAATTTCGGGCCTTATGCCTAAAGTAGAAAAATATTTACTTATGTTTTTGGGTAAAATTCCGCAGTGGACAACATTCTCTTTTTATACTTCCGGCAGTATTGTTCTTGTTTGCCTCAGCTCTTCAGATCCTGTAAAAAAAAACTAGTATTTGGAAATAGACAAGCTTATTGTTCAAATACAATGATGCAACAATTTCGTTTTCATATTATAACAAAATAAAGTATTTACACGCTATAGCAACTTTCAATTACTTTACGCAATCGGAATTTAATATTGCACGAGAATTTTGAAGGTACGCATTTCATTAAAGAATGTTCATCAAGGATTACTTTCTGCATCAGAAATATCCTCATCAACAAACGTAATAATGGCTAAATAACACCTGAGTATCATATTGCAAATTAAAATACACATCAATATAACTTTCAAAGAAACAAGTGCGAAAATATGCTAGTATATAAAGCTTATTAATTTTAGAAAATTTTGTACAACGACACACACGAACTATGATATCGAATAGTTAGTGCTTAATACATTCATGGTCATATTTAGAAATGTGATAGTACCCTCATCGCATTGTTTATTGAAGTCCATCGAAGTGCAAACGATATTTTTAAGCTGTATTATTGAATTTCTGATGGAGACTGAATATTTGACACTGTCGAATTTCCCATGATTTGCATTGCATCTTATGCAGTTGTACGTAAAACGCATAGCAATTGTCGAACATGGCTCATTTCATTCGTGTCGTATGCACATACATCCACACTGACAATCATTAACTTTATAGAAGTAATATCATCTTGTTAGGATTAATAAGACATCTCTAAAACAAGTCTTACAGAGAACAAAGTCTATAACAAAATAGTCGGTAATATTTTTTATGATGCTAATTAAAAATGCATATATATGTATGTGTGTGTGTATGTATATGTTTGTATAAGTGTATATATCTATATCTATCTATTTATCTATCTATCTCTCTCTCTCTCTCTTTCTCTATCTCTCTCTTTCTTTCACTCTCTCTCCCTCTCTCTCTCTCTCTCTCTCTCTCTCTCTATATATATATATATATATATATATATATATATATGTATACATATACATTCATAAAAATCGTATACTTACCATTACAGTTATTGTAAATATGTTTTTACTAAAATTAAGATTCACATGCAATAAGAAAATTATGCTACAGAAATTTGCTGAGTATATAGTATTGATAGATGAGATATATTTAGTGAAATGGCACTATAGCGGGAAAAAAATGTTATAATAATTTCTTAGAAACTTGGAGAACTTTGGTAGATTAAGAGATTAGAATATGTATTAAATGAAAAGAAAATTATTTTCAGTAAATCAAAACAAAATATATTAAGGTCATGCTTCATGGAATATTTTCAAAGTATTTTTCGACACATATTAGACTCACACATGCACACCGAATTGTACATGCATGTATGTATGTATGTATGTATATATGTATGTATGTACGTACGTACTATGCATGTGTGTGCGTGTGGTTGTGTGTGTGTGTGGTTGTGTGTGTGTGTATGAAGTGCATTCAAAATGTATGCGACTTTATTTTCTCTCACAAAATCTAATGCAGCGTTGGCAAAGTCCTGTGGTTGGGAAGTGACGCCAAACACCTGCGCATTTTACTCTTTTACTTGTTTCAGTCATTTGATTGTGGCCATGCTAGAGCACTACCTTTAGTCGAACAAATCGACCCTAGGACTTATTCTTTGTAAGCCCAGTACTTATTCTATCGGTCTCCTTTGCCGAACCGCTGATTTACGGGAACTTTAACATACCAGCATCGGTTGTCAAACGATGTTGGGGGAGGGGCAAACATACACACGCACAAACATATATACACACACACACACACACGCACACACATATATATATATATATATATATATACGACGGGCTTCTTGCAGTTTCAGTCTAACAATTCCACTCACAAGGCTTTGGTCAGTCCGAGGCTATAGCAGAAGACACTTGCCCAAGGTGCCACGCAGTGGGACTGGACCCGGACCCGGAACGATGTAGGTCGTAGGCAGACTACATTATTTCAATAAATTTCGCCATTAATGGCGTTACATAGAGGGGACAGACAAAGACAGACAGACATAAAGTAGCTGAGGGATGGACATGAACATTAATGAGATGAGGGTGATAAGGATGAAACAAATAATTAGAGAGGCACCAGTGCCCGCCGACTGATAGCCCCTCGAAAACATTGTTCTTTTTATTTTCATTTAAAATTACAATTTTTACACAATTTCAATATATTAACAATTAAAAATATCGTAATTTCCCTCACTCCACCCCTCCGCAAGCAGATATGCCACCCCTGCCAAACGAGTGTCTATTGCTAGGGTTGAATTTGCGGCGAAGTAGAAGAAATCATTTTGGTTACATTTTTCTATGACTTTAATTATTATGTTGTCATTTACAACCTCCGCAGTCACCTGCGGAGGCTATGTGGAACTACTCGCACATTCCGAGTAGCTCCTATCTTGGCCGCACTCACGGTCCAAGAATTCATTCACCGCCACTCTCTCATGCTACATGATAACATAATCATTATCCTGACTGGGAGGAACGTCACGCTACTCTGTCATCGGCACAATGCCCGCTGGCAGAGTTTTCCTCTCCCGGGGCACACTTCCCATCGGTCGGCGGTGCAGTGACTTCCGCCGACCGTCTCCCGTTTCTTTTTTTTTCCTTTTCCCTCTTTTTTAGTCTGCGGGGTTGGAGCCTCTGCTGGGATACTCGGGGGGGGGGGCTATTTCTTCACCCGCAGACTGCTCTTTAGGTGGTGAGCAACTTACGTTGCTCATCTTTCTTTTTCTATTCGTGGAGGCTTCTGCCTCCACGACTTTCACCATCTCGCCCTCCAATGGGGGGTCGACGGGCACACTTTCTTTACCCTGACTTTTTTCCAGCAGAGCAGGACTACTTTTTTAATGGGTGTCTGCTTCTGGGTCACTTTCTTGTCTCGGCGACAATCCTTCTTCAAATGACCAGGCTCCAGGCAATCATGACATTTGGGAGGTCGTTCTTCAAGGATTACAGGATACCTGGATCCTGCCATGGTCAAGTAGTCTGGAAGGACCAGACTCTTATCGTCTAACTGGGTCCACAACGTTAATATGGCCTTAGCCCTAACCCAGTCAGCAGATGGCAAAAATTTTACATTTAACAATTTAGTGTCTCTAAACAAAATAGTGTAAATAGACAAAATAGGTAAACGACAATTTTCGCACTGGAACACAGTTAACTAAAACTTGGAGTTAGCTAAAATTCTGAGTTAACTAAACTAAAACTGAGCTAATTGTGCTCAGCATTGCGTGTTCGATGGCAATATTTATGTTCATACAAAAGCGGCGTTCTAGCAGAATTCTTAGCACGGCGAGCATAATGCATGGCGGCATTTCGTCCGTTTTAACGTTGTGAGTTGAAATTCAGCTGATGTCGACTTTGCTTTTCATCCTTTCTAGGTTGATTAAATATGTACTAGATTAACACTGGAGTCGATCTCATCGACTTATCCATTCCCCTAAATTGCTGGCCTTGTGCCAAAATTAGAAACTAATATTTTGTTTACACAATCCACAATGAGAGACGCAGAGAGTGAGAGAAAAAATAGGATGAATGAGAGAAAATTTCAAATAGAAGAAAGAGTGAAATAAAAGAGAGAGAGAGAGAGAGAGAGAGAGAGAGAGAGAGAGAGAGAGAGAATGTGAAGGTATATTCTAAGTGAGATTGAGACCAATACAATTAATAACTCTTTTACTCTTTTACTCTTTTACTCTTTTACTTGTTTCAGTCATTTGACTGCGGCCATGCTGGAGCACCTAATGAAAACGCATGAGAGACTGCTGATTTTCTTATTTGTACAGTAATCTAACTACCATCTAATTAACTAACGAACGAATAAACCAATTAACTAAATAACTAACTAACCAACTGATAGAGTGGATGGCAGGGGAACATGTGTAGTGCTTGCGTGTATGTGGTGTATTTTTGTCGTCCGGAAGTAAAACTTTCGATAGAATCAAAAACGAAACAGGGATGTCGCTTTAGGATTAACATTAACGAGTTTCAATAAGCTATCCATCTACTC
>NC_142929.1:147902046-147932046 GCF_046866305.1 Octopus bimaculoides | reverse complement strand
ATATAATAGTCAATTTCATATGGCCCACATACGTTTCAATTTCATTATGGATTTAAACGGTAAAATCTCTTCTGGGCAAAAATTGACAAAACGTCGTTCACATCTTAATGGATGGTGAGTTGCTTACCGACAAAATATTGACAAAATGTTTTGTCAATTTTTGCTCTGATGTCATTTTTACCTTTTAAATGCATATTGCAATCTTAATTGCAAAACTATGAATGATGGCAAGAAATTGTAACGTACGTAGGCGTTATGAAATTGACTATTGTATAAATAAGGTTTTAGTTTCTGTGTTCAAACCCTCCCTTTTTTCTTATGTTATATTATGAAAACTCTGCTCTCTTATATCGAATGGATGACAACATCTATAACAACTGAAACTTCATAGGTGTTAATTCTAATACTAAAAGAATTAATGAATTCCAAGTATATATTCGATATAGAGCTAAACCAATGTACGCTTGGATAAAATACATCTCTGTGAAAGAAGAACCTCTTTCCATTCGAAACTTCATAAACACTCGTTAAACACACACACACACACACACACACACACACACACACACACACACATACACACACACACATGTATATATATATATATATATATAAAGTCTGATTGTATCACTTAGAGTGTATGTGTCCTCGCACGTGTGGGTAAAACATATAGAACATGAAATTTTTATTTCATAAAATTCTTGTCACAGCTTATATGAAAGAAATTGTTAAGGAAGTATGTGATATGATCATTTGGCTACGAGCAATATAGCATTGAAAACTGGGAATCAGCTATATATTTCGTGAGCGCAAAGTTGATTATTCTTGGTCGAAATAAATGAAAATTATCAAAGATGGCGTTTTTTATTATTATATATATATAGCATTCCTGGAAATAGAGATAAAGGGTAATGGAGAAATAGTTAATCAAAATAGGATATTAAACATATCTGAATATCACAGTTTACCATGAAATCCATTTTGCCCAAGGATATATGCTGCTGTACTAAGAGATATAACCAAACATTTTTCACTATTACTATCTCTATTCCATCAACACATAGTCTTCTGAAATAGATTTCTTTCCTTTGTGATGCTCACTTTTATTTATTTCAATATTAATGATGTTGTCAGTACTTATTCTACATTTATGATATATGTTTATGAACTACAATCTTCGAGATTATAATTACATCTACATTTCATATTCCTGTTTTTTGTTAATAATTGAAATTTAGACTTAAAGGTATTCAAGTCACTTCTATCGCCATGTCTTTTCTTACAGTGTATCAGAGAATCAGTTGCCAAATATTTATTCCTTTTGTTGAAGATTTCGGGATATAATTACGGAGATATTTATCTGGTGCTTCGATTTGATCAATTTCTTGTAGTCCAGATTTATTTTTATTTCCCGAAATTGCAAAATAAACGAATAGGCATCATTCGTATACATATCATTTGTGTTCATATGCATACATATATTCCTGGTACTGATTGCATGTTGAATAAGTTCATTGACTAAAATCTTCCATTTGGGATACTAAAATTTTACGACCTCATTTCTTTCTATTTCCTTTACTCTCTCAGCATATAAGCGTGTGTGTCTGTACAGTGGTGAACATACACCTCAAACACTCGCACATATATGTGCAGAAACAGAGAGACACAGACAGACAGGCAGACAGATAGGCAGGCATACAGACAGGCAGACAGACAGGCAGACAGACAGACAGGCAGACAGAGGCAGAGAGAGAGAGAGAGAGAGAGAGAGAGAAGGGGAAGAGGAAATAGATTTCTGAATTACTGTGATTCTCTTGTTCTGTAACCTCTTTGAAGGTTCCTGGCCTACTGGTTTGATTGTTTCAATTATGATAGCATGATCATAATACTGATTCCCGACTTGAAACCGGGTAACCAGCCCTATAAGTGCCAGGACTCGAGGCAATAATTTCCAGGGGATTTACTACTTACCATCGTCTGCAAATCTGTTGTTATTTACTTATAAACTCCACTAATACATAGTAAAAATTGTTAAAATTTGGTCCTCTGTGCATATGATATACGTAGCCATTTTAACCTTTAAACAAACAACAATAATCACTTTCTGTCTCTACTGTACTTAGTATTATTCATTAGAGATTAGGAAGACATAGTTATAGATTAACCACAATTCATTCTCTCCATTATCTGACATGAGAGGAATAAAATATTGAAGCCAGTACCTTCTACACTAGATTATCAAATAATCGCTTGAACAATATTTTCATTCAGATTCGCCTCTATTATATCACTAGCTGGGGATTAACACACGCTGAGGATAGGTAACCAACCAGACACTCCACTCCGTGTGTAACACGTAAGGCTAGAGATGGGAACGACCACCTCCGCTCGCAAATACTAATCGGACACAGAATGTGTGTCGTTGACCAGCTGCAACAGATGTCTTCCTGGGGCTATAAATACCTGTAGCACTGCCCCGTACACGGCAGCGCCAATCTTGGTTGGTAATTATATGTAAAGACTCCATATTACTACTGTTTACATCTTGCTTATATATATATATATATATACATATACACACATACACACACATACACACATACACACATATACACACATACACACATACACATGGACACGCGCACACAAACACACACGCGCACACACACACACACATACACACACACACACACACACACACACACACACACACACACACACACACACACACACACACACACACATATATATGTGCAGCTTCCTATCCAGCGACACTGTCAAAAGGAAATGATAATCATTGACAATATTCTTTGACAATACCATGCAACTCACCTTGTCCAGTAGCAGTCTATATTCTTGTAACCATCTTGGCCTTCCAGTACTTTTCCATTCGGCATTTCATAGCCCGAACGACACGTAGAGTCTTTCGAAACTTTAAGTCACACGGAACCGAACTAAACTGGTTTAAATAAGACATGTAACTCCTACTAAATGTGTTGAGTGCCCTGTTTATTTTCGTTTCTCAAATCACTCGTACACACACACTCACTCTCTCACACACACACACACACACACACACACACACACACACACACACACACGCACACACACACACACACACACACAAACACGCATACAAACAAACACACACACATAAACACACATATATACTAATATATGGCTGTATTGGTGAGGGCATGACTGATTTCGATCTCCGAGATCGTCTTACAGCATTGAAACTCTATTCTCTCCAGCACTGCTTCGTGCGATTCATCATTTGCACGATGTTGAAAATATACCGCCAGCATGGCCTTAACGACTTAAACATTAGCTTTAAAATTCATCCAAGGCTAGGACCACGGGCCATACGTCCTCTACCCAATTCAAGATCATAACATAAATACACTGCAACACAATTTCTTTTCCTCAACAGGCCCTGCCCTATTTAACATTGCCCCCGCCTCCAAAAAAAATATCAAATGGAAAAGGATCCTATCATCTTTAAAGGGAATCTGGACAAATTTCTTCAAAGAATACCACATAAGCCACCTATACCTGGATACAATTCACTCAACAAGAAGTCCCTACTCGAATGGACCATGATACCACAAAACTTGAGACATTGAAAACGATTTAGATAATCCTATCAGACCTGGATCAATATTTGGTTGAAACATATCTAAGTTTTATCTAAGAAAGTTTTATATATACATACATATACGTATGTTTTCAACAATAACAAAGGTTATTTTAACATACCGAACTACTTGGTAAAATTATTAATTATTAATTAATTAATTAATTTTACCCTTTATTATTATTATTGAAAATATAATTCACTCCCTGATAGTAAATTGCAATTTCTGCGGGATTACTCCTAACACATGTGGGTGATTGGAGAAGAATGCAAGTTCTCACTCGTCTTTATAAATTCGGAAGTGCTAATTTTTGGATATTAGCTATTCGATGTCGCTTGATCGGATACGTATTTAATTATTAGTATTCTCAAATTTACAATTGAAATACTACACTGAAAATGGAAATAAGTGAGTAAAAATAAAATTTTACATCTCTTTAATCCAGAAAAGTGTATGTAGTTGATCAAAGGAGGGTGGATTCGTTATTTTTTCTCTTTACCTACGTGAATTTAGATTATTGCTGTCTGGGAGACATCTTATGGTAGAGAAATAGTATTTAACTGCTATTTCTAAATTTCGGTATGTGGTGAAGCAATTTGCTGAACCCTAATTATAATTATGCTTATAATTATAGAATGTTTGTACATATATGTATCTGTTTGTATACGCATATGTGTGTATGTATACGCATATGTGTGTGTATTTGTGCGTGTCTGAGTGTGTGTGTATATGTGTATCTGTGGGCGTTTGTGTATGCCTGTTTGCGTATGCAATGAAAGACATCCTCACACACATATGTGTATCTATTTCGCTGGTATATCTAGAAAGATTATTAATTCAACGCCGGATTTCTGCTATTTTTCAAACGTCCAACTTTCATAAAAAAATACATACATGCATACATACAAATATATACACACATACATGCATTCATACATATACGTGTTTGTGTGTCCATATCTGCTTTTGGTAATAGTTACAGTTCTATTCTCAATAAACGCAACATACACAGTCCTGGCACATAACAAGAATTTGGGCATTTTCCTGGAAACTTAGAAATATTGATTGCGGTGTTCCTAACTAATTGAGAAAATGCACTTTAATAGTGAAGTGTCTGTTGGCTGTTAATCAAAATTCCTCGCAGGAAATGGTCAAATACCGTAGAGACATCTGTTATCACTGTTTGTATTATCGCGACGATTTTAGTTATAAATTCCCTGAAGTATTAATAAAATGATTTTAGAAAATGGTATTTAAAGTGTAACAGAACATAACTATAAATACCTACTTGTGTACGTAGGAATAGAAATGTATATATTTCTTTCTTTCTCTCTCACTCTCTCTCTCTCTCCCTCTCTATCTATCTGTCTATCTCTCTTTCTCTGTCTTTCATATATAGCTCTCCATCCCTCTCTCTCACTGTATATATATATATATATATATATATATATATAGATATATATATATATATATATATATATATATATATATATATATATATATATATATATATATATATATATATATATATATATATATATATATATATATACATACACACACACGTATACAGAGATATATAGGGTGCGACAGTTTTGGCAAAGAATAAAACAACTATCTTCCAGCATAAATAAATATGTATTTGAATAAATCTTTGTTCAATTAGTCTTGATAACAGTTTCTATAAGCAAACTATTCTATGAAACCACCTTCAACATCGATGACTGCTTCAATGCGGGATATAAACCCATAGCATGCTGACTTTATATGCTCCTTATTCAGTGAAGCTATGTTATTATGGGGATGCCAATTAGTCTCCCTTTCAACAGCGCTCCACACGTAGTTGTCCATGGGGTTCAAATCTGACGAGTTTGGAGGCTACATATTGTATGTAACATAATCGTAAAGATTGTCTGACAAAGATTCATCGGTGACTAGGGCTTTGTGAGAAAGTGCTGAGACTTGTTGAAACACGTATGACCTTCCATTGTATATTTCACTAATCCAGGACTTCATAACAATTTCCAATACCTGAATGTATCCAGCAGCATTAATTCTAAGACCCTGTGGAAAAAAGTGGGGAAGCATCACATGACCTTCGCTACGCACCACTCCTAAAACTGCAGGAAATTTCGTGTGCATCATTCTGGGTACTTCAGAAGGATCTATGCATAACAACATGTCATTTTTTCCGTTAGACCTTCGATCCTGGTTGAAGTATTTTCGTTACAGAAAAAACCAAGCATTCCTTGTTCATGAGTTAAGTAACCGTTTTGAAGGGATGAGATGGTTTTCCTGTGTCTTTACAGGCACGAATTGGCCTTTCCCCATTATCGAATATCACGATGTATCGAATATCACGATGTATCGAATATCACGATGTACGACAGTTCTGATAGTCCACACTGGCACCCGAAATTCTTTAGTAATAAACCTCATTGAACGTCTGGGGTTTTCATCGATAGTGTTTTGAACATGTATAAATTCCGACGTCAGGTCAAATTCCTAAACAAATACCTAAAATCATCCAAGGAATAAACATAAACATGAAAAATAGGTATTCTTTTAGGAATTTGACATGATGAGTGACTGATTTTCGGAGTAAAATCATTTTCCCGTTCTAATGAACTTGGATAGAATTTGCTTATGATTTTATATAGTTCTATTTCAGCCATGAAACGCGCGTAGTCTATGTACATCACTGACTTTTATACATTTATACTTTTACATATTATATTATTGTATCAATTTTTACTGTCCTATTTATACTTTACTTGATTTTTAAATTAATATTTTTATGATGAATGTTTCTTTATATGATATATTATATATTACAAAAATTTTAGATTAAAATCTTAGATAAATATTGATATGGTATATACCTCACAGCATGGTTTTGGACAGGTTGTTCGTTGACTGAATTGTAGAGTGGTGGTTCGTCTCTAAATTAGTTATATATATATATAGTTCAGGCGCTTTTTGAAACTTTTCCACATCTACACCTTACAGATCCTGTAGGTTACTTGGCAGAATGTTAAACTGGTATAGTCCTCTGAAAGCCAAGAATTTGCAATACTAGGTCCTTAGCTGATATGCAGAAAGCGGTATCTTTGGTATTATTCGGTACCGTCCAGTTTGGTGGTTTGTATAGCTTTTACTTCCTAACTGAGAGTTAGACCTTCCAGGATCTTCGGTGTGTATATCACTTTATTCCTTCCTCGCCTTCGTTCCAGAAAGTAGAGCTTCGGTTCTTGTAGACTCTGTTAGTAGTTCATCTGTTTCACCAAGTCAATCTTCTTTGTGTAGCGGGGCTAGATTACCTCAGTATGTATGTAGGTATAAGCATGAATGCATAAATACAAGCAGATAGATACACGTTCGTATATTCGAATATGTGTTTTTGTGTGTGTGTGTTTGTATGAATTTAGTTACATGATTTCTTGCAGAAGCCCCATCGATTATTGAATACGTTCTAGACTGTGAACCGAAATATCCCAGATGTCCTGTTTTGATATACCACCTGCATGACTGGAGGAGTTGTGGTTTGTAGACGACAGTTGAGAATAAGAATGTAATGTCATACAGCACTATGTGGCATACATAAGAAAACGCTCCTATATACACGCATGGAAATTCCCATATATGAGTGTGCGTGAGCATGTATGTATATATATATATATATATATATATATATATATATATATATATATATATATATATATATATATATATAAGTGTTTGTGCGTGTGTGTGTAACTAACTTGAAGTTTGAAAGACAGAGAATGAAGTACAACGAGATCAGGAGAAAGCTTAGAAAGAATGAACCGGTAGAAAATGAAGCAATATTGATTTTTATGTGTGTGATTTGTAGGAGAAAAAGCATTAGTCATGCAAACCGAGTCTGCCATCAAAGAAGCCACGAGAATCGACCCCTTGTAAATTATGATTCAGCTATTGTTGACAACAGAACATATGCAACATGTGGAAAGATGTGCCGTTCACCTGGAGGATTAAAAAGACGTCAAAGTATTTCATAAGTTTCTTCTAACACTCAGCACATCAGCGGGCTATGTAACAAAATATACAAATCTTTGGCGGGGATGAAGGCTAATACAAGGGACTCATTGCGTTATCAATGACACATATCAATGATACCTTCTAGCTACGGTCTTTGATCGTATACGAGAATGTAGCCATTAATTATATAAATGTGTATGTGTATGTGTTTGTGTCTGTGTATGTATAACTCTATGTATGTGTATGTGTATTTGTATGCTTCTCTGTTGAGATGTATCTTTTTATTCCTTTTTTTCCCCACGTTTCAGCCCTTAGGCCGTAGCCATACTGATTATATATATATTGATTATATAGACACTCAAATATGTATGTATATATGCATACACAAGCAAACGCATACACACGCACGCACACACACACACACACATACTCACACACACACACACACACACACACACACACACACACACACACACACACACACACACACACACACACACACACACACATACACATATATTCCGCTTATTGTGAAAAGAAATGAAATCTGACACCAACTGAACGCCTATTAACAAGTATGCAAATTTTATTCAGAAACGTGATATGGTTATCGTTCTATCAGCAGCGATGTTTTTGTTTTTCCTTGCAAAATTTGATCTTATTGGCTAAAATAAGAAACTTTTGTTGTTGATATGTATATAATGAGCCAAAACGAAAAATGCAGTAAAGATATATTTAGGAAAAGCCAAAGGAAAGAAATTGAAGAATTTAAATATTTGAAGAAATGTGATCTTCACTGAATCACAGTGTGATTTGATTGATTGTGTTTTTAAAACGTGAGCTAGCATCTCTATTGAAATATTTATTTCAAATTTGTACACAAGGACGGTGATTTCGAGAATGGGAAACGATTACCTCCACCTCAGTGCTGAACTAGTACTTATTTTATCGACCACGAAAAGATGAAATGTAAAGCCGACCTCGACGGAATTTGAACTCAAAACGTAAGGCTAAGCATTCTTCACAGTGTGCTAATGGTTCTGCCAGCTCGCCACTTCATATCGATTATAATACTATTGATAAATTTAAGGCAATGAGCTAACAAAATCGTAAGCATTCCGGGAAAACTACTTAGTGGCGTTTCGTCCGTCTTCCTGTGTTGAGTTCAAATTTGACCGGATCGACTTTCCTTTTCATCTTTTCGGAAGTCGATAAAAAGAGTACGATTTAAGCACCGAGATCGATGGTAGTCGATTTACCCATTTCCTCGAAATTACTGGCCTTGTGTCAAACTTTCAAACCAATGATATTGTTAAGCTTCCATCCTACAAGTAATAACTTATACATATTAGTTGAAGTATTGTTGTCACTGATACTGCTTGAAATTTATGTAATATGGTGCTTTTATGCCCGTTATTAAAGGTCCATTTGAAGTGGATATATTGTTTTAAAGAATATATTTTTTGCATTTGTATCCATGTTTTGTAACGCCGGATTCTTATATTAGTCTCTCTCCCTCTCTCTCTCCCTCCTGCTTTATAAACAATCACATAGCGTCAAAATATTTGTGTCTACAAAGAGAAATAGAAAAAGATACAGAGGACTGATTAAAGAAATTGAAAACGAAGGCTACAAATATATTAGCATACTAGAGTTCAACGAGAAATGGAGAAGGAAATGAAAGAGCAACTGAGGATGGAATATTTCCGAAGACAAAGTTTGGTGCTGCGCTTAAAATTCACCGGATGGAATAAAATCCAAGCGGTTAATACATGTGTGATAGCATCACTTTGGTATGGAGCTGGAGTTATGAAATGGCAAAAGAGAAAACTGATGAACTTGAATACGAAGACAAGAAAAATGTTGGAGAAGTTTGATCAGTTGCCAGGTTTGTATCGCAGCAGAGGAAAACCAGCTTAATGTAGTATGAATAAAATATCGTGGAATCACTGTTGAAGCATGAAGAAGGCCAGCGTCATTAAAGTTGATAATTGTGTAAAGAAAGAAAAACTTAAACAGGAAAAGAACAAAAAAAAAAGAAACATCATGGAAGGGGGAAAAAATACTGTCAGTTCGCAAGAGATACGAACGTCAAGACAGATACAGATGACCGGTGGTTATGAAGGAAGAAGACTAAACTGAATATAGAGACTTATATGCGCAGCTCAAGAGCAAGCGTTAAGGAATAACTATGTGAAGTGCAGAATCGACAACACTGCCGACAGCAACGAATACAAAATGTGTGGTGAGAGGTGTGAAACGGTATGATACATCGTTAGAGAATGCGAGTATGCAAGGAATTGGCAAAATGTTAATAGAGAAGACACCATGGTAATGCGGCAAGAATGATCTATTGGGAGCTCTGTGAAAATCACGGCCTACAAAGAGCAAAGAGGTGGTATGAACAAACCCGTCTGATGGCTGTGGATAGCTGACATTTTCCATCATATCCAGCAAAATAAGCTGTGAGTTTTCATGAAATACTACTACTACTACTACTACTACTACTACTACTAACGATAATAATAATAATAATGATAATAATAATAATAATAATAATAATAATAATAATAATAATAATAATATATGTGATGTGGTATCAACACTTTTCCGGACTACTGTAACACGCCAACAGATCGCAGCTCAGGGTTGCATGCTCAGTGAGAACTAGCAGCGACTTTCGTGAGGTGGTGTTCCGAGTGACATCGCTGTGTTTACTTTGAAAGTTGTAAAGTTTGAGTTTTGCAATCATGTATAAGCTGTAGTCTGCTATTTTTATCATAGACAGGAAGTTGGTAGAAATATCCAACATGAAATCTTGAGTTATACTTGGGAGGCCTACTACAGAGATATCCAGCATTCTTGGCGATGAGGTAATGTATCATATATAATGTTTCGAGTGGCACGGACGCTTCAAAAGAAGAAAAGGGACCCTGAAAGACGAGGAGCAATCTGGAAGACCTACCATGAGCGTCATCCCAGAAAATATGGCGATCTTTCATCAGCTTTTGCATGGGGATCATCGGAGGACAATCACCGATATTTTGAACAACATTCGGCGAAATCGCACGTATCTGTCGTGCGTGAAGTCTGGGATTCTCCACGGCGAAAATGCACCCTATCACCGAGCTCTCGTCACGCGTGAGTTTATCGTTAAAAACAACATGGTATCGCTTCTGCGTCCGCCCTATTCACCAGATCTAGCACCTGCAGACTTCTATCTCTTCCCCAGAATGAAAATGCTACTCAAAGGTTGCCGTTTTAACACCGTTGTCGGTATCAAAATCAAATCGCAGAAGGTCTTTTTGTCGCTTAGGGAAAATGACTTCCAGGCCGGATTCCAAAAGTGGCAGGAAAGTTGGGATCGGTGTATTACTCTGCATGGTGATTATTTCGAGGGAAATATTGTTAAAATTCAGGTAAAAAAGTTAATCGTTATTAAACATAAATTGATCAGAATCGTTTTTATACTACGTCAAATAAAGTAGAATATATGTACAGCTAGTCTCAACTCAGTTACTGTCATACCAAAGTTATTCACAAGGCATTGGTAAACCTGGAGGTATAGCAGAAAACAATTGACCAAATTATTGTACAGTGTGTCTGAACACGAAACTACGTGGTCCGAAAGCAATCTTCTTAATTAAAGAACCATAACATACACCTACAAGGAATAGCTAAAGTTACTCGATATGACGATATAAATGATGTTTAAAACCTACGGTTTTAATATCACACAGGTACAGAACAAAGACGACTGTACGTTGTTTGGGGGACAATGTCATTGTAGTTAGTATATATACCTAGAGAAATTGGAAAGTGCGGTAATTAGCTTAGTCAGTCAGAGAGCAGAAATAATTGATGGGGATGCGGGTTTGTTTTAAGCAAGTAGAGAAAAATGCGGAGACAAGCTTGCTGAAAGAAATGTATACACATTATTTGCTGCATACGACTCTGCTATTGTGTATGAATATATATGAAAATATACATGTGTAAGTGTTTGCACGTTCATGTGTAAACACGCATAAATATACAATAAATATACAATAAATATACATATACAATTATATAGATGTTTACATACACATCTGCGCTCATAGATAGATAGATAGATAGATAGATAGATAGATAGATAGATAGATAGAAATGCAGTTTAAATTTAAAAAAAATTAAAGATCCATTTTTGTGAAACTAATAAGTTTTAACTTATAACAATTTTCTTTATATATAGTTCTTTTTTGCAATAATGTTTACACATATTTTTTGTAACGCTTGTCTGCATTTGAATATTTTCCAGGATTCCATTATGTGGGAATCTTTCGATTGTATGCTTATTGATAATTTTTATTTTTTATTTTCACACAATACATTCGTAATTTTTTTCTTTAAATATTTACTCGTAATTCTGCATCGATTTACTACACACAAACAGAAACAAATCTAACAGAAATATATTTAGAGAAGACAACATTTTTGTTCTGTGTTTTAATGCTTTGATGAAAACATTTCTGTTTATCTCAATACGCGAGCTTGGCCTTGGGGAAAACATTGATTTTAAATCCAGCGACCATAGGGAACACTTCAAAGGACCATGAACTGAAAAGAAATATCTGATGCCATGACGAACATATGGGGAAAGGGAACCTAGCTTTGATATAATAAGTCATAATTACTTTCATTCATACGGGTTTTTACCTGTTAGTCTTTTATCATTTCAGAATTGATGCATTCAAATATCGCAGCAATATTTTGGGAGCTTGGACACTTAGTTGTAGATTATTTGGAGGAATATCATTGACTCCTGTACAAATTATTTATGGGACTTCACAAGCACAAGATTTCACTAAATCTTAGACAATACATGCTGATTTCTCGAAAGCATTTTTACTGATATGTTACTGACTGAACCACATTTCTGTGTGTGCATGTGTTTTGTGGATCTTCAGCAGTTATTGTGAAATGTGTGAGGATCTCTACGTAGTTGACGAGAAACTTTTGCAAACTAGCCTTCCGACACAGCCTTATGAAGTACATTTGTCATACCACTTGAAAGATGAAATTTCCTTACTCGGAATGATGAAGTTTCTTCACAAACGTTTTTGAGACATCCCTTCACCTCAGAGTATGCTTTAATTGTCTCAGAGCACGATCGTGATTCCACTTTTGGTGTTATCCTGTTACAAATGAGATGTTGTCAGGTGCGATTTAAAGCCAATCTTGTGAGACAGTGTGCTTTCATTCCATATTAGGTAGCTTTTCATGCTACAAGACAACTTTCTGACCTAATCCTCTGCCAATATGGCAGAGTGAACGGCTTTTGAATGCAAATTTGACCGGAAGCATAATAAACGAGTGAGCATTTCTGCAATGCCGCAGCAATTTCAAGTAAGAACACAGCAATAGTAATATGCTTCAGTAATTCTGAAAACTAATTGTAAATGACCCACAACTGTTGTTCATGTAAGACATTACTGTTTAATACAAAATCATTGGAGTTTTCCTGGAAATTTATTTAGAAATTAAATTCTTCTTCGAGTGTACAATAATCTGCTGTTTAATGCAATGTATTACGTATGTGTACAGCATTTCATTATTTAATATATAATATACAACTAACTGGAGAATATTAGTTCACAACAAAAGATAAGTAAAAGTGAAAACACATGTTATCTCAAATGAAAACTGTTTAACTGCTGCTGAATATATATGAATTTCTTTACTTTTATGAAATGCAGACCAGATTGTTGCTAAGTGAAATATCCATGGAAGGAACCTCATTCTGATGACACATGAAAATCAGATTAGTCAGTAAAAACCCACCCCTTCAAATACATGCAACAGGGAAACATTAGGAATTACAATGAATTTCAATTTATATGCTACCTCTACTCGACTATTCTGACTACACATGCTACAACGTCAAGATACAAAATTTTTAGTTTCACCAACAGGGTCATAAAGAGAGTATGGGAGCTTCCAGCTCTTGAAGCGTTCTATCTATAATTGACCATGACCCAAACAGGATTCCTTAATATGCAGTGCAACGTCTGGTGGATATATTGATTGACATGACACATTTTAGGCATACCGACACTGATAGTTTTTTTTTGTTCCAATGCTAAGTTCTCCAAACATAAAAACAAAATATTGTGCCCCAGATCCATCCCCTTTATTCACACTTTTTAAAAATATTTCCTTCTCAATAGTTCTACCATGAATTTTTTAAACATGCTAGAGTGACATATCTACGAAAAGAGTAAACTCACTGGCTTTGACAATATTATCTTACTGCACTCACTTGTAATATTCCTAAATATTCCTAAATCAATGACATACTGATACCGCTACATACATTAGTTTAAGCAAAACTAATTATCGACGCCACAATTAACAAGCTGATTAATCTCCAAAGGATTGGACTATTATTTTCGTAGACAACGCCGAGGTCGAAATGCGTGATCAATAACTGGTGAAGCAACTGCAATAGTAATTCTTTTATGCTGAGAGATTTCCACAAGCAATATACAGAACATGCATTTCTTCTCAGTTTTACCCAGCACAGCAAGAAAACAAATTCTAGCTTCTCGTTACCGAACACTTTAAGAATAAGAACAATAAGCCGCCGTCGTCATTGCCGTGAATTTGGTTGTGTTAGCATTTTGATAGGAACATGCGTCAATATTGTATGATGTCGTTCTCAATCTTTTTTTTTTATTTTTGGTATATCATTGTATTCAGTTTGTATAGGTAGAGGGACGGTATATTTTAAAATTATTTTCCATTTATATCCTAGAACGTGTTCTCAATTTCGGCGAAGTGAGTATTGTAGACTTTATCTGTGTATCCTCTATCGATGTTGGGATTTCACAGTATTTTCACAGCAGAGCAGATAGAAGTGTAATGCAAATCAAAAATCGATGCACATTCTTGTCAAATCTATTGGCGTAGCCTACTAACTATTAGGTAATCGAATTTCTATCAGTTTAGCCATATAAATAAATATATTTGTGAATGTATGTGTATATTGCATATAAATGTATGTTTGCGTGTTATATGCATATAAACACATACATGATAGATAAATAGATAGATAGATAGATAGATAGATAGATAGATAGATAGATAGATAGATAGATAGATAGATAGATAGATAGAAGAGATTTGTTTCCTTTCTGTAAGTTAATATATAGTTTAATGTGGTTCAGAGATGAATTATGTAGCCAATGGAAGTAAATTACACATTAGTTGATGATGTGATTAATCAGAAAGTAGAAAAAGATGTAAAAGTGAAAGAGTGAAAGGAGTTAAAATTATCTAATAATGAGAACAACTATTTATGAAATAAATTGAGTGCTAGCGGCAGAACTATGTCATTGTGTGATCATCATCTGGATTTAGATATATTATACAGACTTATGAATGGAAACTTTGATCTAATAACGGCATTTAGGAAAGAAATATATGACTCTGATGTTAATGAGCTGACGTGAGGAGTGCAGCTGTTATTGGTGTATAAGCTATTATATGAACAATTGCGAACTGTGATTGGATGTATATTCTTCTTAGATATGAATTGTGTGTAAGCTTTGAGATGAATTTCTAGACGAATCTGCTTTAAAGGAGTTTGCAACAGACAAATGTGTCAGCGAACTCTCTATCTCAAAACACCCACGTTTTATGAAAATAAGAGATCCGTTAATTAATGTTCTAGAAACATAAAAGGTGGTAACATTGCTCGAATATTTCGATAACTATCTGCTCAATTAAAGCTGACATGTGCCTAAATATACGAATATCCAACAGCCCACACGTCAAGATATTATCTCTTGTGTGGGTGTTGTTACAGTTGTTTGTTCATTAGAATATTGGACGCGCATTTAAGCGTTTCCTTTTCACATAAGTCTACCAGATTACAGCTGTGTATTTAAGAGATGAGGAATTGTGTACATTATTTACATTATTTATATTTTACAGATATTTGTCCTCATCTTGTTTGTTGTTAACACAACGTTTCCGCTGATATACCCACCAGCCTTCATCAGGTGTGTTGGGGGAAATTTCGAACCTGGGTTCTCATTCCTAAGGTATTTTCCGGTGTTATTATTATTATTATTATTATTATTATTATTATTATTATTATTATTATTATTATTATTATCATTATTATTATTATTATTATTATTATTATTATTATTATTATGTTGTTGTTGTTTTTTTTCTTCTTTCTTCAAATTTTCTTCCATTTCTCGCCGAGTGTTTTCCGTACACCTAGGGCAGAGAAACTCGTTGTCTACATTTCCAGTTTACACACGCAGATTCACAGGTAAAACATGTATTTAAGAAAAAAATATTCATGAATGGATGTTGTTTTCACAGCGATAATGCTCTTCTGAGTACATGAGTCGTTCCACTTAATACGATTTTTTGAACTTCCTGTAGGGATGGTAAGCCTGGTATCATTTTCAGATAGGTTTCAGTACCTTTTTTTTTATCATTCCTAGAGATCCTACAATCACTGGTATGGTAGTCGCCTTGAGGTGCCACATTTTTTCAATTTCTATTAGCAAGTCTTTATATTTACTGATCTTGTCAAATTCTTTCGCCGCTATATTATGATCAGAAGGAATACTCATGTCAATTAATAAACACGTCTTCTTTGTCTGATCTTTTATAATAATATCCGGTTTATTAGCTTTTATAGCCTTGTTAGTATGTACGGGGAAGTCCCAGAGAATCGATACATTTTCTCCCTCAGTCACAGCTTCAGGATGGTGTTTATACCATTTGTCAGCGGTTTTGATTTTATAATGCTGACATATTGTCCAGTGTAAATACTGGCCAACTCTGTCATGTCTTGCTTTATATTCTACAGGTGCTAAGACTCTACACCCTGAGATTAGGTGGTCTATAGTTTCAATCGCATCGTTACAAAATCGGCATTTTGGGTCAGCTCCCTTTTTTTTATCGAATCTGCTTTAAAGGAGTTTACAACAGACAAATGTGTCAGCGAAATCTCTATCTCAAAACACCCACGTTTTATGAAAAAAAGAGATCTATTAATTAATGTTCTAGAAACATAAAAGATGGTAACATTGCTCGAATATTTCGATAACTATCTGCTCAATTAAAAGGATCATGCGATTAATTAAGAGCTGATCTTTGCATCCGTATGAGCCTCGTCTGCATCCTTTTTTGTTCAGTGGGAAAGAGGTTATTCTCTTCCATAAACGTATATGTTTTCTCCACTAGAATAGATGTCAAAATCTTAAGGGTAGTAGACAATTATTATTATTATTATTATTATTATTATTATTATTATTATTATTATTATTATTATTATTATTATTATTATCATTATTATTGTTATTATTATTATTATTATTATTATTATTATTATTATTATTATTATTATTCAGGTCACTGCCGGGAATCGAATTCAGTACTCTTGGGGTTAGTAGCCCGTAGTGGCGTAGTGGTTAAGAGCGACCACGGACATATGACATACTGGTTAAGAGCGCGGGTTACTAACCTCAAGATTCCGTGTTCGATTACAGGCAGTGATCTGAATAATAATAATAATAATAATAATAATAATAATAATAATAATAATAATAATAATAATAATAATAATAATAACAACAACAACAACAACATCGAAAAATACCTTAGGAATGAGAACCCAGGTTCGAAATTTCCCCAACACACCTGATGAAGGATGGAGGGTATATCAGCCGAAACGTTTTGTTAACAACAAAGATGAGGACAAATATCCGTCAAATGTAAATAATGTAAATAATGTCTACCAGATTAGTTCTAAGGAATTAAATAACATACTAATTTTAAATACTCTTTAGTGACAATGAAAATGATAAGTTATCATTTTCATTAAAGGGTGGTAGGAATAAAACCAATGACGGTAATTTCACCTTTCAAAAGCATGATACCAACAAACACATATGCACAAAAACACAATCACATACGCACATTTAATTCATTTGCTAAGACGTACGCTTAAACGTCGTTAAAAACAGAATGTTATAATTCATTTATCCGTGATGAAAATTTGGATAGTTTACATGTGTATCAGATTCAGTTTATTTTAAAATATAATAGTAATGGGAGTGTTGCTGTCACTGATATATATTATGAATGTGGGTGGATGTGGGCTTGCTTATTCGCAAGTGCATGGGTATGTGGATGCGCTATATATTTGTATGTTTGTTTGATACAAAATTTATCTTTTACTTGTTTCAGTCATTAGAATCTGGCCAAACTGGGGCACCACTTTGAATAATTTTAGTCGATTGAATCAATCGCAGCTCTGTTTGTGTTAAGGCTGATACTTATTCTATTGATATATTTTGCCATGCCGCTAGCTTACCGGTACGTAAACACACCAAACACCGGTTATCAAACTGCGTAGGGGACAAATACAGACACGGAGACAAACACACACATGCATGCATATATACATACATTCATTTATATATATATATATATATATATATACATATATATATATATATATATATATATATATATATATATATATATATATATATATATATATATATATATATATATATATATATATATATATATATATATATACATATATATATATATATATAATACACACACATAATACAGACGCACAAACACAAACATACGCACATATATTATATACGGCTGGCCTCTTTGACTTCCCGCCAAGAAAACCTACTCACAAGTCTTTGGTCAGCCCTGTGCTATAGTGGAAGATCCTTCCACAAGGTGCCAGGCAGTGGGACTAAACCGGAAACGTAGTTGGGAAGCATTTTTCTTACGGCACAGCCATCATTTTATGTATGTATGCATATATGTATGCACATATATCTCTTCTATTTTTTTATTATTATAAATCTTCCTCTGAAAAGGGTGCCAGATTCCAACAAAGATACAAGGCTCCGTCTCTGGGATGTAGTTAACACAGACAAATTCACATTTGGAACTTGAGAAAATTATTACATATTTTTACTGTTCCACTCATATTTGACTTGTAATGTACGAATTTGCTGGCCGATTTCTCTTTCTGAAAATCCCAGTTCATCCTGATTCTCCTTTAAGCATTTATTAACGAAACCTAACGCTCCAATTATTGTTGGTATGAATATGAATACATAGTCTGGGTATAGAAACAGGAGGTTTTGAAGCAGTTGTCCATAGATATCCTCTTTTTCTTGATTATACGCTGCATACATTCTTATAAATATGCATTATTGTCTGAATTCATTCTGCCACAAATATAACATAAGGAAACAGTGTTTCTAGTACTGATATCATTTTTTTATAAATGCTAAAAATGGTTTACCCTTTAAGTTGGAAATCTATATGGTCATCTGTATTTGAGAAGAGTAGTTTCTGTCCAATTAATGTAATGTTTTCATTCATCGATTAAAAGAAGCCGCTTGAAACGGCTGTAATGCATTGATACCTGGACATCATTGTTACTTATTTGTATTTTGTTCAGCTAAATTCCAGGTGCACGGACTATACAGAACTGGCTTGGTTCCACAATTTAAGTAGCTAATTCAACTGAAACTTAATTATGTATATCTGTATATGTATATACATACATGCACACATAAATATGCATATACATACGAATATATATATATATATATATATATATATATATATATATATATATATATATATTGTAAATTGCGAATAGCCATCTTAATAATCTCTCTCTCTCTCTCTCTCTCTCTCTCTCTCTCTCTCTATATATATATATATATATATATATATATATATATATATATATATATATATATAAATATATATATATATATATATACACACACACATCCTTTAAATTTTTATTTCACATTTAAAGGTGTGGTCATACGTATAAATCTTGTATATAAATGCTAGTGTGTGTGGTTATCTATGTATACTTCCACCAAGAAGGCTCTGAAATGATGCATCCGTGAACAGTTTTCAAATATGCGTTACACAGACAGTGTGGTTTTCAAATAGTAATACGAAGTATAATTTGCACTGAGAAATAACTCAACTTCTTGATCGACAACTCTCTCAGTCTCGATCACTATCAATCTTTTTCTCTCTAAATATATTTACCGTACTCTTTGACACTTACTGTCTCCGAACATATGTTACTTCTCACACATATATTTCATTTTGTTTAAACCCCATTCGCCTAATGTTTACTTTCATTTTATCACAGCTGATTGGGCAAAAATTATTAAATTTAATCCATTTTAAGATTTTTCAAAAATCTTTATCGAATAAATGAATTACAAACTCTCATTCGGCGAGAAAAAGTACATTAATATTCCAAATTTTAAAACTGGTTCTATTCAGGATATTCACGATCATGGTTATCATATTATTATTAAAATTCATCTCTGTTTTGTACAGCAGTCGTTTCGACCCATTTTGCTGCAGATCCTTATGGGTGGGTGCAACACAACATATTGGAAGGAGTTCCACCCACAAGGGACAGTAGCAGGATGAGTCGAAACGACTGGTGTATAAAATAAAGATTAATGCCAAATCCATCTTCTTGTTACTTAAGAGACAATTATATATACATATATATATATATATATATATATATATATATATATATATATATATATATATATATATATATATATATATACTAGCAGAGATACCCGGCGTTGCGCCTGTTACATGCAATTGAAATATGAGACTTTTCTGTTATATTTTCTGTAAGGAACTGGAATACATATGATTCGAATTTCATCAAAATTGCACATGAGGGTTCTTTCCCTCTTTACACACCCTAAAAAAATTCTAATCATGAGACATTTATCCCATACTATTGATCTTTATGCGCATATTCCAAAATTTAGGTCTTCTGGAACCTGTAAAAAAGATTTTGCTCCTGGCTCTAAAATGTGGGAATGAAGGCCCCTATTGGGGGTGGGGGTGTTAATGTCAACCAGAGAAGTTGAATTGTTGGGAATGTTTTTACTTGGGTCTTATAGTATGCCTGTATATATGTGAGAGTATAGTCTCACTTTAATAGTTTCAGTATGAAACTGAAAATATTAAAGTGAAAATATTTGAAATTACAGTAGCGACATGTTATTGTTTCACTTTTGACAGGTAATACTTAAATAGTGGAATAGTTTCAGTGTTAGAGTGAAAGTATCTGACATTACAGTAGAGTGATGTTATTGTTTCATTTTTGACACATAATACTGAAATAGTGGAGGAGATAAGATATTGCTGTGGGCTCGAACTATGCAGGAAGTAAAAAGATTTTTTGGCCTAAGACACTACATGGACCTTAAAAGAATTTTGCTCCTGAAAAATGGAGCTCATGGAGCTGAAAATTGTAGGAGTATTAATGTCAACCAGAGAAGTTTAATTGTTGGGAATCTTTTAACTTGTGTGTAATATGTATTGTTTGAATTTCTTTAAAATAGGGAATATATGTGTATGTTCACTGGGTTTGTAAAAGAGAGCAAAGCTACAGGAAAGCAAAAGACGAATGATCACGATAATCAGTCAGCTACCGTAGCCTAGTCGTTACTACTCCCCAATGTAGGATTCCTCACCATACAGGTGACAGGTACAGCTTTAAGATGCATTATGGATCTATAGCAATTGGAAGGGCATGACTCAATAGAAACAACAACGTGTGACGTTTGGAGTAAAGGGAAATGAAAGTGTCGCCTCCGGAGTTTGCAAATGGCCACTCTACCGATAGGTAACTGGGCAGAAAATATTTACAATCAATAAATGTTTTAGAACAACCAGTCACTCATCTGGGAAGGCCTTGAAATCAATGTTACCAACTGGGGACTATATGTGTCGCAGTGGTAATAAAAAGACTCAAAGGAGGTATGCAACGAAATAATTTTACTCATCGCTTTGCAAGTGAATCAGTGGAGGCAAAGATGAGTCTCATTTACTTGACAATTTATGTACCACATTGCAGAAATCACAATGTAAGTATATCTGAAAGGATAGTCTTACACTGTTGTACCGTTGAATTACAAATAATGCTCATCTGTTATGTTCGGGTGACCCTATAGCTACCAATGGTACAACTGTATTCGTCTTTGCTCAGGAAAAATGACTAAATTGTGGGTGTGAAGTCCCCATGAAGGGGTCTTTGTAACTTCTAAGAAGAAAAAAGTTTAGAAATATTACTTTATTTGTGTGTAATCTGTATGGTTAAAATTTCATCAACATCAAAAATATATGAATTTTCATGGGAGTTATAGCCATTATGCATAGAATATAATTTCCAAATTTCTTAAAGATCCATTCAATACTTTTGACGTAGTTATGGATAAGAAAACGAATGACTAATGTGTGTGTTTGTGTGCATATATATGTGTGTGTGTATGGGTGTATATATGTATAGATATCTGTATGCATTTATATATGTGTACATATTAGATGTACACCTATATATATACATCTACACATAAGTATACATATACATGTATGTATATAGATCTATATCTATATATATATATATACATATACGTGTACATATACATGTATATGTATACATATACATCTCTCTCTCTTTCTCTCTCTCTCTCTCTCTCTCTCTCTCTCTCTCTCTCTCTCTCTCTCTCTGTACTGCAGTCATCTTTAAAATCCGTGTTGTATATTTTGAGTTTATATATATATATATATATATATATATATATATATATATATATATATATATATATATATATTTACTATGTATGTATATATCCATGTATGCACAAGCTAAATATATTTGTAGTATAGTAAATTATTTTTATTCATCGAAATATATCCAATTCATTTTCACATATGTGTCTAAACATTCTTGTTTTATAGAAAGCAGTTTTCGAACATTTTGCGATTCTCATACACTGTCTCTGAGTAATGTATCTGTTGTTATGTTCATACATTTTTGTAACGGTATTATGTCATCTTCCCTGTCTTGCGATGGAAATGAAATGTGTTAAAGAGGGGAGAATTTATTCTTATCAGCTAACGATATAACTAATAAAATGTATACGGATTTATAGACATATATTCAAATAGCGTCATAGACATATATTTGGATACCTTTAACATTACAGGGCAAAGAAACACGAAACAGCTTCAATTTATTTTACTCAATTTTGTCTGGCTTCTTTCATCCGTGAATGTAACGTTATTTTTTTCATTCTTTCTTTCCTTATTTTCGTTTCTTTATTGTTCATTCTTGTAACCCTTTTACATATCACTATATTATCATCTATATGTTTCAAGTCATTCTTAGTTAGTACACATCTCAACAGTAACCATGCATTGATAGTATGTGCTGCAACTATTTACTTTGCACTTCAATTCATTTAGAAAGAGATACAGATTTCAAACCCACGAAATTTATCTATAGGATATAGGCTTACATTGCTTATTTTCTTCAGAGTAAGTAACATGTTCCTGTAGAAGAGAAATGATATAGAAACCTTAAAAAACACGAGTAGGTGTGATGGAGGCAGTGACTATTTGCATACAAAGAAGATTGCAGTGAGTATAGTGACAGATATGAACATGAATGTATGTTCTTTGGTGTGTCTTTTATGTGTGTATGTGTGTGAGTGAGTGTGTGAGCGAGCGCGTATGTGTGCGTGTACAGCTGTAAGAGCTCTGAACAGCTTTGAGGAGTAAACGAACTTTCAGTTCATTAACATATGTTTGTGACGGAGAAAAAGCTTCTCTAAACTAGTAAAAGTGTAAAGACTCCATATCTGCTTCCATCCGGCAGACTCCGAGACGCGTGCTTCTGGGTCGTTAGACTTAATCAATTGGAGATAACGAAGAGAGATACCTCTGCAGCCATAGCTTTATCCTTAGAACAGTCAATACAGTGACTGAGTAGCGCTTGTAAATCGCCTGGTCAGAGTAAATACTGTACTATTGAAATATATTTGTGTTATTGAAATATATTTGTGACATATTTTAAATTCTATAGTCAAATTCTCAGCAGTTATCGTGGAGGAAAAAATTTTCTTTTATGGTAAAAGATGAAAAACCCTGCATCTGCCCAGTTATTCTTTCTAGCGGACTCAGGCGCGTTTCTGGTTCTCAGTAGAAGATACGGAGCTGTGACATATGTATATGTACGTACGTATGTATTTATATATATATATATATATATATATATATATATATATATATGTATATATTTATAAATATATAAATATTTATAAATATATATGAGCTTTTAAATAAGTTCTCCACCAATAATGGTGCTTTCATACCGATGGGCTTGGTAAAAAATTGTTAATTGTTAATTGATTTATTAATTAATAAATTGATAATCCTTTACCCTTTTAATTTGTAATAATTATATATATATATATATATATATATATGTATATATATATATATATATATATATATATATATATATATATATATATATATATATATATATATATATATATATATATATATATATAAATATATGTATATATTTATATGTATATGTGTATATGTATATATATATATATATATATATGTATATATATATGCATATGTATATATATATATATGTGTGTGTGTGTGTGTGTGTGTGTGTGTGTGTGTGTGTGTGTGTAAGTATTTATATAAAGAAATAATTAAGATTCAGTTGAATTAGGTACTTAGGTTGAGGCACCAGGTCAGTCCGGTATTATTCGCACAGCTCGAAGTAAGGCGAATAAAATCAAAATCAGTAACAGGATGTCAACTATTAGTCCAATACGACTGTTTCAATCGGCTCCATTTAATTGAACAATGCAAGCACTACATCAATAGATAATATGTATATTTTTCCACATAAATTCCATATGCAAATCATGATCATTGTTTGAGTGGCCTTTCTAGCGACCACCTAATAGTTATGTAATGATAAAGTATTAGGGTGATTCTACATAATAGTTGTTTTCTTTTTAATGTTTAAACTGATCCGTATATCCTTCTTAATTAATATGGTTCTAGTACACTTTTAAATTTTTTAAAATTATTTAAAATTAAAATGTTACTTTTATACAAAATAATATTACACGAACTTTTGCCATACCTTCATTATAAACTTTTCTATCTGGGCTCTTAATTTTTCTCTAGATCCCAGTATAGCGTCCTAAGATTCATAGCGTAAGCCCTTTTAACTGAAAATAATAAAAAGAATTAATGTCACCCCTACCCTACCTCTTTTTATGGGCATTTACTTCTATCTCATTGACTCCTAAAGTTTATTTCTTTTTGTGGCGAGGGGTACTTGTTACATATACGTATCTATCTATCTATCTATCTATCTATCTATCTATTTATCTATCTATCTATCTATCTATCTATCTATCTATCTATCTATCTATCTATCTATCTATCTATCTATCTATATATATATATATATATATATATATATATATATATATATATATATACATACACATATATATTCTTTTATTCTTTTACTTGTTTCAGTCATTTGACTGCGGCCATGGTAGGGCACCGCCTTTAGTCGATCAAATCAACCCAAGGACTTATTCTTTGTAAGCCTAGTACATTTTCTATCGGTCTCTTGTACCAAATCGCTAAGTTACGGGTTATAGAGACGTAAATACACCAGCATCGGTTGTCAAGTGAAGTTGGAAACACACACACAAACACACGTACACAGACACACACACACACACACACACACACACACACACACTCGCACACACACACACACACACACAAACACACACACACACACACATATATATATATATATATATATATATACATACGACAGACTTCTTTCAGTTTCCGCCCACCAAATCCATTCACAAGGCCTTGGTCGACCTGAGGCTATAGTAGTAGACACTTGCCGAAGGTGCCACGCAGTGGAACTGAACCCGGAATCAGTGGTTGGGAAGCAAGCTACTCCACAGCCACTCCATTTGTTTGTATATATTTGCCAATATCTGTAAATCTATTTACATTTCTACGTATGCCTGTGCATATATAGTCGGTTATGTTTGAGTATGTGCGAAGGTGTGCATGAGCATGTGCGCGTGCTTGTATGCGCGGGTGTATTTGTGTGTCAATGTGTGTGCAAGTATATGCATATATATGCATAGTTGTCATTTGAGATAAAGTCAAGCAAACAAACAAAAGCACACATAACGTACTGGTTAAGTCTTTCACCTTTTTCAAAGAAAATCTGCTTAATATATTTTCGTAGTACCATTTCCAATCGACAGAGTCTATATCAACAGCGTATGATTCAACTTTTCTGCGTTACTCTTGTCAGCATAGTCGTTATATATACTATTATTTTTTAGTGTATTCCTATTATCAGTCTTTCCACAAGACGCCTGTCCACAATGGCATACGCATACGAATAGTCAAGTGTTCTTTAACAGTAACCAATAAATTATATTGCTTCATCCTGCGCGTTAAACAGGGCAAATTTTAGCCATTTCTCCGCACAATGAAAAAATGATGAATGACCGTTATCGATTTTCGAACCTTACTGGGTTTTCATATATGTATATAAAATATATAACAATAATGAACCCTCAGAGAGAAACTAACACTAGAAAAAATGAGAACAGAAATTGAATTACTCAGAGCTAAGAATCATGAACAGAAATATAAAACGATCGATGCTGAGATGATTACAGAACTCACAATACATGCCAATGAACAACTTCTACAAAATGTTATTAAACTATGGAAAGATGATTGTGAATCGGAAGAAATTATTTCACTACAACGACACACAAAACTACCCCAGCACGGACACACAAAACTACCCCAAAACTTGGAAATGAACCACCACCAACCTCACAATGGGACCCCCCCCCCAATTAATAGGAAACACCAGTAAGAACCACCCATTAACAGGAAACACCAGTAAGAAACACCCCAGGATTAGGAAGAAGAATGATAACAATCATTTCAATTCTTTTCCTCCAACAACTAGAAACAGACAGGGGATCCTACCTATTCCTCAACATAAGAATTCAACTTCCGGAACTTCAACTCTCTCGCCCAGACAAAAAGAACAACTTCACAACACCCCTACAACCCATTCCAGCCTAAGCACCCACACCACATAATCCAAACCAATTCACCTACAAAACAATCCTCCCACAATAACTGTCCTAACACTGAGAACAACTTCCAACCTAATTACAACAAACATTTTTTATACAGAGTAGAGAGACACAGGCACTCATGTTGGAACAGAACTTACTGGAGAAACCAAAAATAATCAATTTATCTAAGAAAGCCTTCTTCAAAACAAAAATCCATATTTTAGCTAAAGGTTTAAAATTTACAACCACCCCACGTAAACAAAACTCCAATGAAATTAAAGATAATATTGCAAATTTCTAACCAACAACAACAACGATGATGAATCACTAGTGAAAAACAAAAGTAATTATCTGCCATCCAAAGGAAGGAATAAAACGCTAGACGACTTGTGCAACCGTATCCAGAATGTTCCTCACACTATCTATAAACCAAAAACTGTACCTAACTTCAACAACCTACATTGGAAGCACCTACTATAACTAAAGAACGACAAAGACCTGGCAATCAAAGACGCACACAAAGGTAGTGCTGCAGTCCTGATGGACACAGAATACTATAACAACCTTGCATTGTCCATACTAGAAATGACTCCTTTTATGAAAAAGTTACAAAGTATAGGCAGCAAAATCTTTAAAAGATCTTGATCTTTAATACTCAAACATGGAAAAGGCCTCACAGAAAAACAAAAAGACTATATCGCATACTTTAACTGCAAACCAAGTATTTTCTATTGCCACCCCAAAATCCAAATAATTACTAATGCCTGCAAGTCAAATCCAGGTCTATATATAAATATCCCAACACCGTAAGACTTAAAATTACGACCGATTATAGCGGGCTCAGCCGGTGAAATACACAACGCCTAAGCAACTTTCTGGACATACTACTGAAACCTTTCCTCAGATACATTAAAAGTTTCGTTGGAGACAATCTGGACATGCTAGAGCAGCTACCAAAAACCACAACCGAAGAAACACCATTATTCTCCTTCGATGTCATCAATCTATATCCTAACATTCCACATGACTTCGAAATAGAGGCAGTAAAATTCTGGTCAGAAAACTACCCCGAAGATCTCCTGGACCGCATAGACCAGACTTTTGTCATTGAATCCCTGAAGTTCATCCTACAAAACAATTACATCGTATTCGATGCAACATACTACCACCAAAAATGCGGTATTGGGATGGGAACAAAAGCAGCACCTGTCCTTGCGAACCTTATAATGGGTATCTTTGAATCTACCCTATATGAACTTTCGCTCCAAAAATTTGGACTTCCATCCTGCCAGTATATAAGAGAAAATTGAAAAAGGTACCTAGACGATTGTTTTATCATTTCAAATGAAACCTATGATAAACTTCTGGATCTCAAATCTCCACTGAACAATATAAATTCTAATATTCAATTTACAAAGGAATATACCAAGGAACATCTCCCATTTCTGGACATTTTGATTATAAAAAGAAAAAAACATCCAACAACCAAATTGCAACTGGCATCTACTACAAACCAACAGACTGAAAACAGTATCTCCTTTTCAGGTCATGCCTGAATTTGAACTCAGGATGTACAAACAGACGAAACGCAACTAAGCATTTTGTGCGGCGTGCTAACAATTCTGCCAGCTCGCCTCCTTAAATTGTAAGAATATTAATAGCCACAAAGAACTTTTGTACTGGATGCACAAGACCTTGAAATTTGGGGGAAGGGGTCTAGTTGTTTAAATCGACCCCGTGTTTCACGGGTACTTAATTTGTGGACCCCAAAATGATGAAAGGCAGAATTTGAACTCAGAACGTAGCGGGAGACGAGTTAATAATTCTTTCTTATTTGGCACAATGTTTGCAATTTCGAAAGGAGGCAGTTTTTAATCGATTACATCGCCAACAGTCCTCGATGGGTAATAGTTTATCGAGCCAGAAAGGATGAAAGGGAAAGCTGATTACGATGGAATTTGTAATTCAGAAGAAATACTGCACGTCAATATTTTCCTCTACGTTCAAACAATTCTGCCAACGAAATCACAACAATCAGCATAACAATCCGTAGCATATTTCATAAAGAAAACTAAAAAATTAACTGTTGTGACTAGTTTGTGTCATTGGATCCGAAGAAAATTCTACTCGTATCATTGACAATCAACACCATCTCCAAATACAGCACCAATATGACAAACATTATCATCTCTACCAAACTTATCAACTTCAAAATGACCACCAGAAAAACACATTATACACAACCCAAACAAAGAACTGTAGTGAGAAGTATTACATATTATATGAAGGCGGGGAGTAGCACTCCGTCTCCTACGACGACGAGAGTTCCAGTTGGTCCGATCAACGGAACAGCCTACTCGTGAAGTTAACGTGCAAGCGGTTGAGAACTCCACAGGCGCGTGTTCTCAGAGAGATTCAGCCTAACACAGAATGTAGCAAGGCCGGTCCTTTGAATTACAGGTTCAACTCATTTTTGCCAGTTGAGTGGACTGGAGCAATGTGATTAAAAGTGTACTGCTTAAGGATACAACGCACTGTTGGGAATCGAATTCACAACCTTACGATCGTGAGCCGATTACCATTACCACTAAGCCACGTGCCTTCACCACTAATTATACTGCTAGAACCACACACAAGTTAGAGTTAATGAACCACTTACATCAACACGCAGTCATTACTCAGAAGTGATTTCGTGACACTAACAAATAACACACCAACACACATAGAAGTCATTCTAACCACTCAAAACATGCCAATCCACATAAAATATAGGCCAACGGAGTAGATTTCAACAGGAAATTCTTTTAAACATATACATGATTATACATAGCGATGCGTATACATCCATCTGTATACACATTCATATATATATATATATATATATATATATATATATATATATATATATATATATATATATATATATGAATGTGTATACAAACGAATAAGGCAAGTGATCTTTTCGCGCATTTCTCCATTGACTTACTCAGAAGAGGTATCATCTTCGAAGCAAGTTTTAAATTCAGAATACGCCAAACAAATTTTTGTTGCATATAGGTTCTATTTGACTCCGAGTTTAGCGTCATTGGATTTCTGGGCTGCTGCGTTAAATTTCGAAATCAAAACGAAGGAGCAAATTACAACAAAGGTTGGTCTGAAGCTCGATACCTAGAAAGACCCAACAGCATCTTTTGGAACTGGACAAAGAACAACCAAATAAATTGCTCAGCGTTCGGTTTTGTTCTGACATCCAAGTGGAG
>NC_142929.1:147894546-147897046 GCF_046866305.1 Octopus bimaculoides | reverse complement strand
CATGCATACATGTCTAGATATGCATATAAATTTATTGTCCATATATATATATATATATATATATATATATATATATATACAAGCATACAAAATGTAAGAAAACTTATGAGGGGTTATATTGGGTGCGTAAAGCAGAATTCCCCAATGTTTCATTTGCTTGCGTTTGACAACAAATGCAGTTATGCATAAAATGACAGCTCTCAAATCCTCTTTTCTTAATGAGTAAAAATGATCAAAATATATACCTCTGTAACTTTCTCTAAAATAATGTCCAGATAAAAGTGAAGTTTCCTCTGAAATTCAGCATGGAACATTACATCAATTCACCGATTATTAGAATTTTTCCCGAAGCTTTAACATTTCCACGGTTGCAGCCAAACAGAGAGGATACAAATATGAAAACTTCTAGAACTGATCTAAAGAAAATTTGATTTAATTTATTTCAATTTTTCATTCCATTCTATTGTAGATTGAAGAGGTCGCCTTAAACGAGCAAAATATTAGAGATACCAATCATGACTTATTTCCTATAGTAGGGAATGAGAAGCAACGATCGTGACCAACGATACTACAACCCTCAGAAGTGGCGATTGGCGATTGGCACAGGCACAGACACACAGATATACACAAGTAATTAAAAAAGTAAATAAATAAATGTATACACATATATGCGTGTGTAGGTGTATGTATAAAAAAATAAATACAATTGACGTATTATAAATTTATTCACATTATATTATAATATAATTATACTGTAAGAAGATATAATATAATACATGATAAATAAATAAAATGAATATATATCCTAGAATTTTTTCGATTCATATCCACTAGTGAATTTATAAAAAAATACACACACATATATATATAAACCTCGTCAGAGTAATATTTCTTTAAAACATAGACAAAGATTTCATGCAAGGACTGCTAAATCCTAAAATAAACTGATTTAAAATATACCAATGTTTGCAAGCGTGAGCGTTCATAATCTAAACCTATAATAAATATAAATCGAAACCAAAGTTCAAATAAATTAAATAAACAAAACAATTACAACGGTCATAAAATGTTCTTATGCATCTTTAATAATAGTAATCTAATGATATTTTAATCTAAAATAATCACTGCCCATTTTTATCATATAAAATCAATATAATAGAATCTATATAATATATTAAGAAGTGGAGTAGGAAATATATTTCTAATTTCTATACAGTATTATGAAATAATAAATAAGGATATATTTTATTCACACACGAAATTCATTAACAAAAACTGTTAATCAACGATTCATTAATTCAAGAGTTTCTTCTAAATACGCCGATGTTAAACATATGTATAAAGTTACACATTACACTATACATTTTCTTACATAAGAATGATAATAATATATAAATAAATAAATTATCAAAACTTTATCTAGTTTTACTGAAGAAAAACATTAGTGTAAGCCAATTTAAGATTGGAGTAAGCCATAATTTTTATGTGCATATAATTTCGAAAGAACATAATATCATAAATATAAAGAGTCTACAAGAAATATTCATATATGCACAATTATTCAAAAAGATATATAATTTAAGAATTATTCTAATTTATATATGCGTACTAATGTAAGCGTTATTCTTAGTAATTAAGAAGTGAAAATCACACATTTATACATTCATTGCCTACGGAAAAAATAACAGGAAATATATATTTTTAAATACGATAGGGCCTTTTACAAAATTCTTTATATACTATTAGTATTAAATTTAATTTACATATTTATAATCATTTTTTATAACGATGATAGTATAATTATAACTCATATATTAAATTTAACTACGAATATGGTGATACAATTACCACTTAAGACGAATATATTATAGTCCTTAGTACTAAACTTAATTATTAAATCACTGAAATATAAATACCCTCATTAACATACTAATGTAAAGCTACAAACAATTCAGTTGAAACAAGAACTTACAAAACACAGAGTATTGCGAGCAAAATTTGCCCTGAAATGCAATTACGTTAAAAAATATTGCTACATTATAAAGTTTAGGTAAATATCACACGGAAAACATTTCTATTACTTCAAAGTTTTACCACAAACTTATGTACCTACTAATTGTTATAAATTGAAAAAAATAATATATATCATTTTATTTACTTATTCATTCATTAATTTAATCTAGTCATTTATTTAACATGTATAAAATTCAAAGATACATACATACGCACACACACACACACAAACATATATATATATATATATATATATATATATATATATATATATATATATATATATATATATATATATATATATATATATATATATATATACGCATACACATATAAATATATATATGCACATATACACATATATATACATATACACATAGACATATATATATATATATATATATATATATATATATATATACATACCCATAGACAAATACCAATCAAATGTGCATACACACATGTATACACACATACACATATACAT
>NC_142929.1:147884546-147889546 GCF_046866305.1 Octopus bimaculoides | reverse complement strand
ATAGAAAGACCAGCAAACATGCCAATAGAATTCCTAGAGACAGGAAAATCCTTATGAGACACGGAACAAAGGTCTCAAACCAGTTAAATAGAGAACTGGAGGATAGGAAAAGGGCTAAATTAAAACTAACACTGTTAGAAATAGAAAACAAAATTAAACTCTCCCATGAAAAGGAGAGAGCAGAGAAGGAGAAGAGAGCAGTAGAAAGCATAAAAACAAACCCCAAGGCTTTCTATAGATTTGCAAAGGAGACTGCTACGGTGCAGTATAAGATAGGACCCCTATTCCTGCCTAATGGCTCACTGACTGCAGATCCGACATGGATAAGTGAAGTGCTCAGTACACAATTCAAGAGTGTCTTCACCTCTCCTCTGAGTCACATGCAGATAAAGAACCCAGCTGATTTTTTTTTGACAATAGCACTCAGCAGAAAAAGACTGCATCCATTACCTACATCGACATTGAAGAGGAAGATGTGATAGCTGCCATAAATGAAATGAGCTCAAATTCGGCAACTGTCCTCTTAAAGTCGTGTAAACAAGAATTAGCAGGACCACTCCGGATACTCTTCCAGAGTTTCCTTGCAAATGGTAAACTTCCCAAAAAGCTGAAGGAAGGCACCATATGTCCTATCCATAAAGGTGGAAGCAGAGCAGAGGCTGGGAACTACAGGCCCATCTCTCTGACTTCACATATTAGCAAAGTCATGGAACGAATTGTCAGAAGGAGATTGATTGCGTTCCTAGAAGAAAATGACTTGCTGAATGAGACCCAGCATGGTTTCCGTCCAGGTAGAAACTGCCTCACGCAGCTCTTGCAGCATTATGACTGGGTCCTGAAGCAGCTAATTGACCATTCAAATGTTGATGTGATATATCTCGACTTTGCAAAAGCCTTTGACAAAGTTGATCATGGCTTGATATGTCACAAGCTGCGAAACCTTGGCATAGCTGGTAAACTAGGAGAGTGGCTGCATGACTTCCTGAATGATAGAAGTCAGACAGTTGCAGCCAATGGAGAACTATCTAGGGAAACACAAATATTGAGCGGTGTTCCGCAAGGAACTGTTCTGGGGCCACTATTGTTCATAGAGGCCCTTCTGGACATGCCCACGTTCACTCGGAAAGCCACTGTCGCTAGCTATGCTGATGACACAAAGACATCTCAGGCAATAAAGAATCCTGATGATATTGTAAGCCTGCAGAATGACCTAAATGCAATATATGAGTGGGCAGAGCAAAATAATATGCAATTCAATGCATAAAAATTTCAAGTACTGCGCTACAAGACCACAAGTACTTCCCAACTGGCATACACAGGGCCTGGAGATACTGCAATCCCAGAACCACAAACAGTAAGAGAGCTGGGTATCAACATGTGTAGTGATGCATCATCTCACATGCACATTGTCAAGTTGACAGCAAAGTGCAGACAACTGGCAGGGTGGATACTGAGGACATTCCGTACAAGGGATCAAAAAGTCATGTTGATTCTATGGAAGACATTTGTTCTGAGCCGCCTAGACTATTGCTCTCAGTTGTGGTCACCACACAGTGTTAGGCGGATAGCAGAACTCGAGGCAATTCAGCGGCACTATACAAAAAAGATCGCCACAGTCCAACAGATGAACTACAGGGAGCGACTGAAGGCACTAGGTCTCTACTCCCTGGAGCGTAGGCGGGAGAGATATGTAATAATATACATATGGAAAATACTGGAAGGCTGGTGCCAAACTTTGGTATCTAGTACTACAGGAATGCCCGCACGGGTCGCCACTGCATGGTGCCAAGGGTACCGTCCACTGCATCTCACATAAGAACGAGATACTGCAGCAGCCTCGGTTTCAGAGGACCTCAGCTCTTCAATGTCCTGCCAAAACATTTGAGAGATATGCAAGACATGGATGCGGAGGTCTTCAAGACAAAACTTGACGCTTTCCTCTCCACGATACCAGACGAACCAAATTCTCTTATACACCAGATGTGCCATCAAAACTCTTGATTGGACCATGTCAGGTGGGGGAGAAGAGCCATGCAAGGAACGTGAAACTCACGGTGGTGCACCAGCATGACCGCAACCACTTGGCTGAAACACATAAATAAATAAATAAATAATATATATATATATATATATATATATATATATATATATATATATATATATATATATATATATATATATATATATATATATATATATATATATATATATACATATATATATATATATATATATATATATATATATATATATATATATATATATTTACATATATACATGTGTGCATCGATGTGTGTATACATATGAGTACGTACATGCATATATACATGTTTGTGTGCGTGTGCATGTTCGTATACATGTGTGCCTGAATGTGTAAGTATGTAGATGTTGTTTATGTCTATGTATTATGAGAATAAGGTTGCTTGTATTTTTTATTTTTTTAATATTTTTCTACCTATCAGAGTTACTTCCATTTTATCTAACGGTTTTTCATAGCCGGTGAGAATGTATCGTAACTCTTCCCTCGACATTGGAAACTGCGTGTATGATAATGACAACAACCTTTTTACTGTTTGATCTAAATTATATCATATATATATATATATATATATATATATAATCATAAATATACAGGGATTAGCACTGAGTTGCTTCTCCTACATACTGAAAATTTAGAAATAGCAGTCAAAGAACTACTGATTCTAAACTACAAATTTTTCTCTAAACGGATGGCGATATTTATGGCACACACACACACACACACACATATATATATATATATATATATATATATATATATATATATATATATATATATATATTATAAAGTCATAAATGAAAGGGTTATGTTTTATATCACACACAAATTTTAATGTCACGACACATTCATCAGGCGCTATATTGAACGTACTTATGTATGTGAAACTATTAGTAGCGCATAATGTGCATGTAGGATGAAGCATTTATTGTAATATTAAACTCTCATTAGATGGTCTACTCATTTTATTGATTTCTAAACAAATTAATTTCGTATATTCACCGCCTTTCATCGGCTGCTGACTCTATATTTATAAGTAACATGATTGGCACAACTGCAGTTTAATGGAGTCACTCATTCAAAAACAATAAATTCAATTAGGCTTCACACAAAGGTGGATTTACACCACTTTAAATCAGCATCTGAGGAACGTACTTATGTAGCTGAAACTATTAGTAGCACATATAATGCATGTAGTATAAAGCGATCAAAGTAACATATATATATATAGATAGATGTAAATAGATATATATATATATATATATATATATATATATATATATATATATATATATATATATATATATATGTGTGTGTGTGTGTGTGTGTGTGTGTGTGTGTGTATACATACATATATACACGCACACACGCACACACACATGTATGCGTGCGTGTGTCTAAAATAAGCAGAATACAGGTGTTTTATTCAAAGCTGTGAAGCGCAAGTACTATGAGTCCCACATTTGATATATGCTGAAATACATGCATACACACACATACATATAAGCAATAACATATTATGTATGTTAGTAAATGCTACAAAATTGCCATATCTCGTTTAAGAGAGCGCGGAAAAAAGTGAGCGAGAGAAAGGAAGTGCAATATCATATTAGTCCTCTTTTTTCCTATGTATCTTTGAAGTCGTATCGTATTTAAAAGATGTCATATCTCAAAGGAAAGCGAAACGAAATCACTCCGGATGTGAACCAAAGCGTTAGATATCGGCATTGAAGCATAGTGGTTTTATGCTATTTCTATACATACCTCTGGCTGACTGTCGCAAGTCGTTTCAGAAGTGAATGGGCATGCATGTGACACTGAAAAGTTGAACTGAGTGCGAAATGTAGGTGTCTGCCGATGGCGTTTATTTCCGGAAGATGTCGTTTCGCTTAGCCCTGAGACATGTTTGTGTTCTTCCACACGATAAGTCATTAAATAGGTCTAAACGAAATAACTCACTTTTTACCGACACACATGAAGTTCACTACATACATAGATGCAATCATAATACACATATATAAATACATACACAAACACGCATATATATATATATATATATATATATATATATATATATATATTATATATACATATGGCTGGCCGCCAACAGTTTTTTTTCTGCAAAATAGTGGTAGTTAATCCTGTTCATGCTATATTGTTAGCATTATCCTGCGTTTGAGAATTTAAAAAAATTACTTCTTTAATATATATATATATACATACATAGAGTTCAGTTAGGACGTTATCCAATAGTTACAATAAGCGCGCATGTTGACTTGTTTGCACAGTATAAATGCCATAATCAAAGCCGTTACAAGTTGTTTTCGGTTCAAAATTGTTACCTCTCAATATATATATATATATATATATATATATATATATATATATATATATATATATATATATATATATATATATACCCGAGTGAGCACATAAATGTGCAACAAGGTGGAAAAAAGAGTACTCAAATACCAGTGGTAGAGTAATATTCTTTATTTAAAAGCAGCAGAAATATAACAAAAAACTGTTACTCGGAATTTCACGTTCCCGTTCATCGGACAGTTTTGTTAGAAATGGGAAAGCAATGACAATGCAATCAATGCTAATATAAAATTTAAAGCACATGGATCTGTTTCATTGGTCGTTTCAAATAACGGTCTTGGGTGTGCAATGAACAAAATAAACAAAACAAATAAATTTAATATAGATTCATCCTATTTTAAAAATCGAAGAAAACCTTAAATTGAAAAATGGATTCAAAATACATATTGTAAATAACCATATTCGAACTAACACATTAAAATAAAAATAAAATAAAATTTACGCTGAATTAAAAATAAAATTACAACAGTATATAAGCATACTAGACTATCTACAAAATACATCCAACAATTGAGTTACCGTCAATTTTAATTAACTTCCTTTAACCATCATGTTTTATGACTCCCCAAACATCAGACAC
>NC_142929.1:147867046-147879546 GCF_046866305.1 Octopus bimaculoides | reverse complement strand
TGTGTGTATGTTTACATACATATATACATATGTACATCTATACATTGTTTTGCCTCCGAGAACAAAGAAATAAGAACACACTGTATAGTGGAAGCCATCACCACTCATAATAAAAAGATTGCTTGTGGAATGTCCTACTGAAGACCTCAATAAAATGTAAACACGTGTTATAATGATTTGGGATACAGAAGAGAAACTGAAGACAGCTGTGGAAATCAGCTGCTCACAACATGTTAACTTAAAGTTGAAGTTCAATGAAAACTATTGAGAAATCTGAAGTTACACTGTCCAGATTACAAGTTCATGTTTTTACCAGTATTTATTTGGGCACTGAGATATGTAACATACTTCCTAAATACCAATTTTGAGAAATTAGGTTTCTCAAAAGCAGAAAAGAGAAAGCTGATTCGAAGACTACAAGCCATCGCTAGAACTATAGAAATCTGTAAAACTTTCCAGAAATTTATCGTTTAAGTATGTATCAGCATGTCTAGATATGCGAGTTTATGCATGAGAAGATATAGATAAAACGCAGCATACAAATCTGCACGTATACATACACATGTACAAAAACACCCTGTCTTTGATGCTGAAATTCCAATGAAAGAGCCTTGGATCTATGTTACAAACCGGCTTTTTCTCTATTGAGAAGAAATCTTGAAACAAAACTGAATAATGACATACACACATAATATATACATACATACATACATACAGACATACATACATACATATATACCTACATACATACATACATACATACATACATACATACATACATACATGCATGCATACATGCGTAGTTATGCTTAGACAAGATTTGTCGCAAGCAATATATTAGAAAACAGGGAAGAAACATTAGCTGTTATTGCGCATCCTCCTATGCAATAGATAGAGTATTAGATTAAAATAACCATAATGAAAATAGATAGCTGGAAGGCAAATGTACTGCTCTATTCGTTCGGAAATGATATCTCTTATCGGTGTCCAGTATTTAGGCGTCCACTATATATATATCAGGCTGGGACGAATATATTTCCTTCACTGGCGAATAGTTAGTACGCCATATTCATTTATGTTTGGTTGTGATTTTGTCCAGGGCATGTACTCACTGCCAGCTATATGATTTTTACTGGATTTGTCGCTACTGATACAGAGAAAAGCGATACTAATTCTAATGTGATGTGTTTAAAATCAAATTTAATATATATGTAGCTCCAGGCGTTGAGCTGGCAGAATAGTTAGCATGCTGAGCAAAATGCTTAGCACCATTTCGACCATCTTTACACTCTGAAATCGATTGCCGTCGAGGTCGTTTCTGCCTTTCAAACTTCCGGGATCGATGTAATTGACTTATCTCTCTCCTGAATTTGCTGACATAGAGTCAAAAGTTAAAACTAATATATATGTAGCCTACACATAAAACCGGGCTCCGTTCTACATTTTGAATCGGACACTGCATAATCTCATTCAGCCCCTGCAAGTTTGTCTCTCTTAAAGGGACTACTCGTTATAGCTTGTGTGTCTCAAGGAGACCTGGTCTGAAGAACATTCACAAGTGCGAAGAACACACAACCTAGATTACATCAATTCTAGTCAATAACGGACGAACGTCGTTCAATCATTCAGATATACATGTCTACATACATATATACAGATATTCGTACACATTCATATTTGTGGATATGTGTGCACATATATAGACGCATATACACGCAGGACTTGATTGTGTATAAACGCGGTGTTTTTGTAATGCAGCACTCGAAACGAACTCCTAGCTATCTACACTTCAGTACTGGTACTTTAAAAAAAGAATTACCAGTCCACTGCTGCGTGAACTACATATGCATCACAGGAGAAACTAGTGTGTAAGTATTTCGAAGAACATTATAAAGGATAATGAAGATGACAAAATATGAATAATATTAATTTATTAGCGAGAGAAGCTTATTATATTTTTTACCCACCCCGCTAGCTATTTGCAAAGCCAGTGACTGATTAATCGCTGTTTTTTCTACACATCCGAAGAAACGAAGTTTCTCTGGCATGCAGTGATAGCGGTTACCTGCAGCTCATGTCACGCAAACACGCAAAAATCATGTTATCTTGCAGTTTCAACGCTACTGATGAAGATTGTTTTGCCTGCCACACATACGTCGATTATTTTCAGCGCTATACGTCTACACGAAGACGAGTAACGGAGCATTATGGCATTCTTACAAAGAGGAGATATGGATGTCGATTATGTCGTTCCCATTGCTAAACTTGTACTTATTTAATATATATATATATTTTAATAATAATAATAATAATAATAATAATAATAATAATAATAATAATAATAATTATTATTATTGTTCTTGGGAACAGTGGGTAAAAGTCTTGAGAAGTGCATGGAACAAACTGGGGCTGCAATAAGTGTGGAGCACGTGCAGAAAACAGCACGGCTTGGAACCGCTCGAATACTCCGGAAGGTGATCGAAAAATAAGGGGTGTTACCTTAGTTCACTGATAGTAAACAGCTGACACCGTAGTACATCTCCAGCGTTAGAAACTGTGCAAAAGCAATAATAATAATAATAATAATAATAATAATAATAATAATAATAATAATAATAATAATAATAATAATAATAATAATAAATACTTATAGACTAATAGATGTTCCCACTGATAAAAATACATTTGTAAAGGTATTTGATTAATTAAGTAAACATATGGACTCAAGTGGTATTTGTTTTATCGACCCCGAAAGGATGAAAAGCAAAGTAGACCTCGGCGTTAACCATCATAATGATATCCCATGGAGAAACAATATCCATAACCAATTCGAAGGCATACGGGTGACTAAAAATGGAATATAAGTGAATGTATCTTAGGAAATCGTAAATGCTGAAACGAATGTTTAGGATTATTCGTTAAGACACCAACGTACCTCGAAATGTAACTTACAAACTTATACATAAAACGCTCAAGATTAACGGTTAACCTCAAGATTAACGGTTAACGATCCATAAAATTGAAGGGGGAAATCTTAAACTAATGGACAATCGATTTCCGTGAATGGAGAATATCACCTTGCACTTAAAGCTAATGAAATAAGTTTACTTGTAAGGGAGTTAAATGAAAAACTGTCAATCGCGTACCTGCATGAATTGTAAAGAATACAGTGATCCATAACCGTCATGCAATGGATTACTTCAATACCAGTAAAAGAGGAATTAAAATGGTACAAAGATATACAATAAAACAATATATCGGAATATACTAATAAATGACTATAAGTGTACAAACATTTGATGCAGAAGTAGTAGAATATATGATGCATGGATAAGATTACATTGATATAATATATAAGGATATAGAAGTATATAAACATTAAAAAAAGGGAAACTATACAAATCTCCATATAAAAATGCACAAACATCCAATGTCAGACATAAAATAAAGAAATAACAAAATATAAAATAACAAAATAGGCAAATATGAAATATATAAAAATATTAAAAATATCATAAAATATAAGTATAAATATCAAGAAGATATCTACTAATTCTATGATAGGAGCTCCAAGAATGTGAAGGATTGGATATATGGGTCTATGGAGAATACCTCTATAGCCTAGAGGGTGTAATGATAGGGTATATAAAGTATAAACGATTAACATGATCGTTCGAAAAGGAAGATCGACCTAGAAGAATATGAACTTAACCCACATGAATTTCACTTGATCTGAAATCCTAAAACGTTATTAATACTAATTTAATCAAGAAAAGTAGTGAATTGTTGTGATGGAGTCTCGATGTCAAAGACAGATATTGAATTTTAAGACTTCGGCATTTATGATAAACAATGAAAAAAGAAACAAACAAGAAAGAAACTGGGATAATGAAATCTTAGCAAAAGTTCCATCGTACTTCCGCGGGCATCTAATTAAAATTTATTACTCGTAACTTTTGTTCTTTTACCTACTCACATCACAACCCTATACCCCAGTTTATCATTTTATTGCCCTTGGGGTTTTTCTTCCACCACCATTATAATCATCCCTTCGATTTCATTGTTTGTTTACATCTGAAGTTTTGGATAGGAAACATCGTAACAAAATCACTGCTGGCTATAGTTTCTATAGAATATTAGTAGTGATAACCTTAACAAGTGATATATATATATATATATATATATATATATATATATATATATATATATATATATATATATATATATATAAATAATAATATTATTAGGGACAAAATCCAAAGTTACAGGTAAAAAACTCAATTAAAATCAATTTATAAAAATTAAAATTAAATTGAGCCTTATAGATAAAGTATATATAAAATATATAGTTTTAGGGAAAATAACCAATTTTCAAGAACTCATCGATGAAAATCCACTATCACATATAGAAAAATTAATAATTAAAAGCACAATAAATGAGTATAATATAAAGTAAAGTAAATATCATAAGATAAATATAATAAAAAGATTACACGTGTTTCATAACCAATTTTCAAATAGAAAAGAAATTTAAATCGATTAAAATCAATTAAAATCAATTAAAATCAATTTAAATTATCGAAAATCAGTTCTATTCAAAAATATAGCTATTCGTCAGATCGTAAGTAGAACAATAATTAGATATATATCTCAACCAACAATAAGTACCAAATGAATTAATATGAAATACTTATTATATAAAGATAGAAAAATTATTTAAAAAATATCATATCAAAATAATAACCATTCAATAATCATCCATTATAATAACATGTATATTATATACAAAAAACATCTTACATAAATTATCATTGTTTTAAATTATCATTAAATACAAGTTGAACGAAGTTTAAGTTTAAAATAATAATGAAGATAAAATTAGTACATATTTAACCGGTGTAATAGTTAAAGCTATACTATTTAAAGCTAAAGACGTTTATTTAATTATAATTAAAGATCATATATATATATATATATATATATATATATATATATATATATATATATAAGCATACATCTACACACAGAGACGTACATATATACATACATATTCAATAAATATATATGTATATGCATATGTATATATATATATATATATATATATATATATATATATATATATATATATATATATATATATATAAATGCAGAAACAGAGAGAGACCAACGTACATATATATATGGACGTACGTATATATTTACATATTTGTGAGTGTACATATCCGTATTCTTTGATAAATTATGTAAAAAAGAAACATTAATTGAAATCGAAATACCAAAATACAAAATCTATAACTTGAAGCCCCATTTCCAAAATAGAAATGCAGAACTCCAGCTCTAATTTAATCAATGATCTTTAGGAAGTAAAAGCACGCATATCAGCGTATTTCCTTGAATTTCATCCTGATGTTAACAAAAGTCTTACAGATGTCTTTCATTGTGTAAGTTAAGATACGGTATTTTCGCTTTCTTTGATTCAAGTTAACCATCTATTTTCTTCCTTTCTTAACTATCAACATAACTACATATATTTAGAATGATACTTTATTTCAATATACGTAATCTCAAATTGCTAAGCATGAGCTGCTGATTATTTAAGCGAATATTAAAGAGTAAACGAAAAATCCTGTCTATACAATAAATTATAGTAAACTTGGCTCATGCTAACTAAAGATGTGTATTAATCGATTCATACAGAATTATATCACTGTCAAAAGTAATTGTTTATGGCAGGAATTTCTAAGGTTAGCACATTCGGGTGAGGTGTAATAGATCGGAAAGAGACAGCAAGTGTGTCTTTTCTTTCATCATCGAAGTGTGCAACAAAGCACATTGTTTCTTTTTTGAAAGTTAATGTTGTGCTGCATTATTTCGATGCTCTTCTAAAATTTCGCTAGTTTCATTCATTGAGCTGTGGCCATGATAGAGCAACAACACTTAGAGTAAGTGGTTACTCCAACAAATCTTTACTAGTACATATTTTAAGTTTTATAATTTTTGACGAACTGCAATCTTTCGTGTTTGTAAAGAAACAAAGATTCATTGTCAAATGGTAGTCGTGGAGGGGGGAAGAGAGATACACATACACTCATAAGCACCCAGACAACCTAAACATTCACACACACACATTCAAACGTACGCACACATACACTTCCATACATGCATACATACATATATACATACATATATAGATACACATATATATATATATATAAATATATATATGACAATATCTTTATATAAGGGCATTACTATACAGTAATGCCTCGCGCTTAAAGAGATTTTATAAGTCAACACTACCAAATTAAGCACATATTTACCGATCGCGAGGGAATGCAACTTTCAAAGCAAACCTCCTAAAAGCTTTTAACTTAACGGCAAACCACTGGTTTCATAATTAATACAGCAAAACTATGCAGTAAGCTGCATCTTTTATTCATCAGTGCATGTATGGTCAATACACATAAAGAATAAACAAAAATCAACATACCCTGATGTACCCAACACAGTACAATGAATATATATATGAATATATATACATACATATACATATATATACACACACACACGCACCCCCCCCCATACACACATATATATATATATATATATATATATATATATATATATATATATATATATACAAGAAATGAGGGCAGGGAATCGTCAATTAATAATAGAATTAATAATTAACAATTTTGCCAAGTAGTTCAGTATGAAAAAAACCTTTATCGGTAAGACCATTTATCATCATAAATATAAGGGATTAGCAATTGAGTTGCTTCTCCAACATACTGAAAATTTAGAAATAGCAGTCAAAGAACTACTGATTCTAAACTACAAATTTTTCTCTAAAACGGATGGCGATATTTATGGCACACATAGAACAAAAAACCGGAGGAAAAAGCACAAACAAAACAAGCATTTAGTTAATTGGGTACGAATCGTTTCATGGTTAAGTGAATGAAAATTTCACTATTCCAATCTTCAGCCCAAATATTCTGATAAATTTGAAAGTGTCCCTAAAAAAATTCACGGTAATCCTTGGCCATGCGACACCAAAAATCAACGATAAGAAAGGCACTTACGAATTCATCGGCTAGCGAGTTCAGGCATCCCACCCCAAAGAGATCCATTCCATGTGCGTCACAAACAGTCCCGTATGAAAAGAAGTCCCGTGTGGAGGGATTACGGTTTAACCATCTAACTTAGAGATATCAAATATAAAATATAAAAGAAATGAGGGCAGGGAATCGTCAATTAATAATAGAATTAATAATTAACAATTTTGCCAAGTAGTTCAGTATGAAAAAAACCTTTATCGGTAAGACCATTTATCATCATAAATATAAGGGATTAGCAATTGAGTTGCTTCTCCAACATACTGAAAATTTAGAAATAGCAGTCAAAGAACTACTGATTCTAAACTACAATTTTTTCTCTAAAACGGATGGCGATATTTAAGGCACACATAGAACAAAAAACCGGAGGGAAAAGCACAAACAAAACAAGCCTTTAGTTAATTGGGTACGAATCGTTTCATGGTTAAGTGAATGAAAATTTCACTATTCCAATCTTCAGCCCAAATATTCTGATAAATTTGAAAGTGTCCCTAAAAAAATTCACGGTAATCCTTGGCCATGCGACACCAAAAATCAACGATAAGAAAGGCACTTACGAATTCATCGGCTAGCGAGTTCAGGCATCCCACCTTATGTGTGCCATAAATATCGCCATCCGTTTTAGAGAAAAATTTGTAGTTTAGAATCAGTAGTTCTTTGACTGCTATTTCTAAATTTTCAGTATGTTGCAACATTTTCAATAGTCGTTGACTCTCTTTAAGTGTGTGAGACAGCGCCAGTGGTGTCAGAATTGGGAGAATTCAACAAGGGTCGACGACTATTGAAATGTTTGCAAGCGGCAACGAAAAGTTTAGGAAAAATAAATAAGTAAATGATTGGACACTTTACCGGTGAGTCTGTTAAATAATAAGGCACAAAAAGAGAATGGCTCTCCACAGACACAACAATCTATCTATCTATCTATCTATCTATCTATCTATCTATCTATCTATCTATCTATCTATCTATCTATTTATCTATCTATCTATCTATCAGCCTATCTACCTACCTATATTTCTTTATATTTGTCTCCATTGTCATGGAACCTTACCTCAAAAAACAAAACAGACAATGTTCTTCTGTTCTAAACAAAACAAGCCAAAAACATCTGTTTTGTATAAATGGACAAGATGTTTGTTCATTAACAAAATTCTATTTGACAAGTTCTAGAAATGGACAAAAGCGTTAATAATAATGAAGAAATAAAAAGATTTTTACCAAAATTCTGACGACCTTTTTTCTCAATATTCAATTTCTGTACACCATAGCTAACAGTATATATATATATATATATATATATATATATATATATATATATTTCTCCCTCCTCGTCAACACCCCCTCATAAGCTCATCCCACCACACCCCAACACACTCCTACTCTACCTTCCCACTCCACCCCATCCAATTCCTTACAACCACCACCCACCCCTACCCACATACCCCACCCTACCTACAGACCCCTACCTCTACCCCACCCTCAGCCTATCCCACACTCCACACATGCCTTCCCCACCTCCCAACACCCTCACATCACACCACACCAATACCCTCGCATCACACCACGCACACACTACAACTGACCAACTAATTTCTCCCTTTCTCCCTTCCCCATTTTCACACTACATACGTCAAGTTCACCAGCATTCTACCTCCCACACACAGCCCCTCGTTCCCGATCACCGTTTGTTATCTCCCCCTTTCTTAGCTCTCCTGAAATAAGAATTTCTAACTTCCGGTCAGCCATTGTTATGATCGGCCATTATTATGATTGACCGTTGACTGAACACTATTCAATTTTTTTTCTCCGTGTTTTTCTCCTTGTCTCCGTATTCTTTCTGTTGAAGAGCGTAGCTCGAAACGTCAAAGACTTTCCGTATTCCCGAGCGTCATACTAATATATACTTTTGTTATTTACACCACCTGTCCTCGTCTGTTGTTATTATTTGTATATGCTCCCATATATATATATATATATATATATATATATATATATATATATATATATATATATATAATTTTCTAGTAAATATCGTAATCGCTACCAATATAGCATAAGACGTCACCCCAAATGATCATTTATTAGATTCCTTAAGGGTCGTTCTCATTGTTTATATTTCCAAGGTTTCAAATTTCTATGTTTAACAATGAGTGTATTTGCAGCCGTAATGTGATGTATTGGGTCATTTCACAAATAATGCAGTTATCTTAATTACATGAACTAAAATTCGGAGGCGGATGGGGTAAACTACCTGCATCAACTTGCTATGAAAACATGTGGCAATTTTACTTTGTCCTTATTCTTAGTGGAAGTTTTGAAGAGTTCAGTTGGATATTAACAGTTATTTTTCGAAGCTATAATGGAAGTGATAAAAGTACATATTGGACATATTTTGATTAATGAGCTCATGAAAGGCAACAACGCAACGGAAAGCGAGAGTAATAGGAATGCAGTGTATGAGGGTCGGACAATAAGTGAAAACCAGTGTCAACGGTGGTTCCAGAAACTCCGAGCAGGAAACTACAGCTTAGAAGACGAGTCCTGAAGGATCTGTAGAGCTCGACGAGGACGTCCCTTACACATTGGTAGAAATAAATCCCATCGTGACTGTTTAGATTCTAGCAGACAAGCTTCGAGTTGGTCATTGGACCAGTTATTCAAGTCAACGCTAGGAAAAAAAAACACCATCTTTGGTTTCAAGACAAAAGGTGTTCTGCCATCAGGATAATGCTCGGCTAAATACGGCGAGGATGACATCCCAAAGACTGGAGCAATTTGAATGGAAACAATGCCACATCTGATTATAATTTATTCCGCAGTTTTCAAAATCACTTGGACAGTAAAAATATGAATTCTGCAGACGACGCCAGAACAGTACTGGAGGAGAAGTGAAATTTGGAATATGGACCTTGCAAGTAAACCAATTGAATGGTAGAGCATTGTAAGAAATGAAAGAGCGTATATTTTAGATTTAAATCGAACTTTGCTTATTTTAATTTTGAAAAATAAAACAAAAAATGCATTATCTATAGGACGACCCAATATATATATATATATATATATATATATATATATATATATATATATATATATATATATATATATATATATATATATATATATATATATATATATATATATATATATATGAAAGAAGGTTTGAAAATGCACTTATTTTTAAAAAATATTTATTTGCTTAACCGGTTTCATATCTATATACACACACAATTGCAGAATGGAAGATGTTTGTAAGTCACATTGCCACATTTAAGAACACAGAAACACACTTTAAATTTAATTCATGTCAAAATAATTTTGTCACTTTGAAACCGCTGCAACTGAGAAGGTAACAGTTAATACATGATATATATGTGATTATGTATGTATGTATGTATGTATGTACGTATGTATGTATGTATGTATGTATATATCTTTGTATGCATGTTTGTATGTATGTAAGCAAGCAAGAAATAGAGAGAGATAGAGAGAGAGACAGACATAGAAAGAGAGAGAAAAATAGGAGGAAGAGAGAATGAGACAGACATGCAAATAGTTGTACTTTCTTTTTCTTTATGCTATTGTTACCTTTGTATAGGATTACATGATATTTCATATGACTACAACGTGTCTACTAGACCAGCCACATATTCACATGTGTTAAGTATGTTCACTCCACTATTGTCCTTGAGAATCATTTTACATAAGTACATGTATTTGCTCTAGGAACAAAGTATATGGCACCTATGCATTATATGATCATACAACACTAGCATCATCTGAAATAACGCATATTATTTACAAATGTATTAAAACTATGAAAACAGTGTCATAAATATAAGATAATAATGATGATCGCTATGATGAAAATATCGTGGGAATAGGTAATGGAAAGATTTAAGTAAAGGTTAATCTATTCAGGGAGTATTTTAGACAAGGATGGTTTGCATTAGGTAAAATTTGTGAGTTTTGAACGTAGGTCAGTTATTACGATAGCAATGTCAGAGTAGTTTAACTCTAAACACATATCCTGTAACAAAATTTAGATAATTCAAGAATTATCTACTATAAAGGACAGAGCGGGGAATAAACTGAAAGAAGTAGATTATATAGTGATTTAAATCCCAATAGGTAAACTGAATTCAAGGAAAATTATTACGATGCACTGACTTTTAGTATATTTCATTCTGTTAAATGGTTATAAATATTTGATTTCATCCTTCTTCATAACCATTTCTAGTCTACAGATACCACATTTTTCTCTTCCATTAATAATTGCAGTACCAGTTGCAAACTGATTTCACAAATTTGTGTATACTTATGATTATAATCAGGTGTCAGACTCTAAATGATGATTAATATTTTTTTCTATTTTGATTTATTCATTCATTCTGCGTTTCTCGCACCATTCGTTAATTTAATTGTAATTTATCATATTTAAACGTAACAGTTATTCAAGGAATATAAAATAGTGTGTGTTGTCTAAAGACGTGAAACAGAATTTTTGAAATGCTGGCAGAATTCTATATATCACTGTTTGTTGCGCGTAATGTAAATGCAAGTGAGTGTTGCAAAAATCTCGAAACAATAACACTCTCTGCTGTCCTCTGCGTGGTATGTGCGTATATGTGTGTATGTGTGTGTGTGTATGTGTGTGTGTGTATGTGTTTGTGCGTGTGTGCGTGTAATTTGTATTGGGTGTATGTGGTCGGTGGGTCTATGAATGTACATGTGGGTGTATGTGTAAATATATATATATATACATTTATATCCGTTTTATAATTAGAGAAGCGTGTTTCACGGCTCCTAAGCTTTACTGCCATCGACTCGCTCACACACACACACACACACGCACACACACACACACACACACGTGTGTGTTTGCATGCATTTACTATGTATGTATGTATGTATGTATCTGTGAAATGTTATTCTCTGAATATAAAAGAGATAATCAACAAGAAATACGCATGAATCCAAAGGGGGCACCTCGGTTTAAAAGCGCTGAAAAACATCAGTTTCAATTCACTGCCTGCAGCATCATTGTGCGTATTATAGATTGTCTTGCAAAGGAATTTCATTACAACATCCCATCGAACAAATGATGCACGAAATCGTTCTTAAGAATTCTATAAACACAATCTCTGGAAGCATTTAAGTTCATTCTTCTAATTTCGAGTTCATTTTCGAACTTTCGGTTCTCAAATTTCATGCACAAGTGTAGGTAGTAGAAACTTCGCATGTATGTTCTCTTCAGTTATCCATACGGAAATCCGACAAAACTTCAAGCAAATTCTCACACAAAATAAAATAATTTTACCAGCATATCATCAAATGAAAAGGAACTTTTGCTTGTTTTGAGCATCAAAGTGTGATCACTTTATG